>NC_064818.1:44644770-44684185 GCF_023721935.1 Panthera uncia
CACACACACACACACACACACACACACACACACAACTTTCAGGGACCAGTAGGTCTCAGATGGCTGGGTCAAAGCCAGTTCCAGTAACTGCTAACTCCCCGGGACCACTGTTCCTCACCTCCCCAGTTACTCAGTCCTGGGTGGAGCTCACTACCCTCAAGGCCTCTCCTTCCAAGGCCTCAGAACCCTTCCTGCAGCCAGGCCTTGGTCCACCCAACAGATCTGAATTCCAAAACCAAGAAGTATTTTTCAGACTATGGACTCAACCTATTAGGGGGTCATGAAATCAACTCAGCAGGTCTTGACCAGTACTTTAAAAAATGAGATAGAATCACATGGACTTAAAAATACCAGAGCTGCCTGGGTGGCTCAGTTGCCTAAGTGTCTGATTCTTGATCTCAGCTCAGGCCTTGATTTCAGAGTTGTGAGTTCAACTCTCTGAGTTGGGTCCCATGCTGGGCATGAAGCCTACTTAAAACAAAATGCCATTGGGCACTGCATGTGGGAACAGCACCGTTTTTTGAAACCTTTGCCTGGTTCCTGGGGTGGGATGTAATGTTTATTTCTTGCTGTCAAAAAAGTGTGAAAACACTGTGTTGGTGTAACCATCTCATTCCTTCCAGAAAACTTGGGCTCTTTGTGCAAATCAGTCCGCAAATTTCTCCTCTCCCAACTCTCCCGACAGAATCCCCCGTCTGCCGTGTGCCAAAGAAGGGCACAATCTTTGCCAAGCCACTCAAAAAATTAAAAAAATACCACCCACCACCAACAGCCACAAAAGGTCCAGTTAAGAACGGATCCTGGGATGCTGGCTGCTTACTGGTCATGCATTTGCATATCCAAGAGGGCCACTTAAGTGACCCTTCACAGAACAAAGGAGATCAGCTTCTCTCAATTTAAAACAAAGAAAAGAAATCTCTGCTCTGCACATTCCTGCCGTGCAGGCTCTGGGGCGGCCCGCTGGCGGACAGCGCTCTGACACATCTGGCCGATTGTTCTTTCCTTCTCCCAACATTATTCCTTTGACAGTCATTTGTGGAGCGCCACTCTGTGCCAGACACAGGAGACCGGACCAGAGCCCCTGCGCTGGACGCCCCTTCTCAGCCCAGGGCCTGCGTATCTGTGATGAGGGCCCGTGTCCCCCACCCCGCTCTCCAGGCCTCTTCCTCCCAGAGGAAGGCGCTGCCCACGGCGGGTGTCTTCTGGCCTGTTTCCACCTGCTCCAGTTCCGCCCCAAGCCCATCAGGAGAAGCCTGGCTCTCCATGACGCTGAGATTCTCAACTATTCTTACACGGGGAGGGAGGGCGGTCCTCACATGTATTGAGCACCTGCTATGGATACTGCTGTATCCAACTGTCCCTGCCAAACCCCATCCCGGCCATTGTTATCACCATCCAATGAGGCTCAGGCAGACAAGGGGACTTTCAAGGCAGTGCTCACAGCTCAGAAAAGCTGGTTCTTCCTGGGTCTCTTCGACTCCTGAAGCTCTGTTCTTTCCACTGGACAGCAGGCAGCACCTGGATGTCACCAGGCGGGGTGCTGCAGGCCGGTGTGTCAATGCTGGCTGTGTGCAAGAGCAGAGCAGAGAGGGGGTGCGGGGAGACGGGCCGGAGGGGAGGAAGATGAGCCAGGTCTTCTGGGTTTCTGCTCCTGAGAGTGTGGCCTGGATTCCCAAGGTCAGCGAAAACAGGTCCTGCAGAGAAGGGCCTGCGGCTCTGGTAGCTTCCCTCCTTCCGGACTCCACAGCCGCATGGCTTTCCCAGGCCTGCTGTAACAAACTGTCACAGACTGGGTGGCTTAAAACAACTGACGTGTATTCTCCCCGAGCTCTGGAGGGGGTAAGTCTGAAATCAGGTTGTAGGTAGGGCAGTGCTCTCTCTGAAGGCTCTAGGCAGGCATCTGTTCCAGCCCTGCCTGCCGACTAGCTTCCGGCGTCACCTAGAAATCCTTGGCGTTCCTTGGCCTACAGCTGCATCACCTCAGTCTCTGCCTCCATCGGCACGGGACCTTCTGCCTCGTATGTCTGTGGGTCCGGATTTCCCTCTTCTTCTAAGGGTACCAGTCCCTGGACTTAGCACCTGCACTACTCAGAACCTCATCTTAACTAATTGCATAAGCAAAGACCCTATTTCCAAATGAAGTCACTTTCTGAGGTTTCCAGTGGGCACGGACTGGGGCGGGGACAATGACGACCTCCCTCTTTTCTTCTTATTAAAATTTTCTTAATGTTTATTTATTTTTGAGAGAGAGAGACACAGAGTATGAGCAGGGGAGGGGGAGGGGCAGAGGGAGGCACAGAATCTGAAGCAGGTTCCAGGCTCCGTGCTGACAGCAGAGAGCCCGTTGCAGAGCTCGAACTCACGAACCATGAGATTGTGACCTGAGCCAGTCAGACGCTTAAGCACTGAGCCACCCAGGTGTCCCTGATCTCCTTCCTTTCTAAGCCTTGGTCTCCCCAGCTGTTTCCTCGCACTCAGTAAAGCATCAGGGCGGGCTGTGCCCTAGGGACCCAGAAAGATGTCACTGACCTTCAGAAGAACTTCCAAATCTGGAATCTTTTAACTGATTATAACTCTAGTTCTTAATATTGTTATTCCAGAATAACGTGCTTTAAACAAATTTTTTTAATTAGATTTTCTTAAATGTTTATTTTTGAGAAAGAGAGCCCAAATGAGGGAGGGACAGAAAGAGAGACAGAGTGTGAGCAGGGGAGGAGCAGAGAGAAAGGGAGACAGAGAATCCAAAGCAGGCTCGAACCCACGAACTGCAAGATTGTGACCTAAGCCAAAGTTGGACGCCCAACCAACTGAGCCACTCAGGTGCCCCCAAATTTTTAAAATTTAAATCCAAGTTAGTGAACATATAGTGTAACAGAATGCTGAACTATGGGTATTTTTGTGATATATATATATATATATTTGTGAGATATACATATATATGTGTGTGTGTGTGTATGTGTGTGTATCCACACGTATACACACACACACACACACACACACATATATATAGATATATATATATATCAGGATAATTTACACTCGGGGATATACTACAGTAGAATTTGGATCCAGTAAAGGTAAACTTGTTTAGAAAATGTTTTTCTATTTCTCCATCATCCACAGGGGAGGAAGAAAACCAAGGTGCCTCTATTGCAACACAAATCCTTGTTCTGGTTCAAACACCTTCCAAACCAGTGGCGTTCAAACACAACAGCCTGGAAACTGCTCCAGGCAACCCATCAACCTAATGCATTCGAATATCTACCTACCCAGGAGAACACTGGAGAAAGTGAAGGCAATCCAGAGACTGTTTCTTTGAAATAAAACCAGAGCTGGGGCACCCAGCTGGCTCAGTCAGTTGAGCGTCCAACTCTTGGTTTCAGTTCAGGTCATGATCCCAGGGTGTGAGGTCAAGCCCTGTGTTGGGCTCTGCGTTGACAGCATGGAGCCTGCTCGGGATTTTTCTCTCTCTGTCCCTCTCTTCCCGGCTCTCTCTCTCAATATAAATAAATAAACTTTAAAAGCAAACAAACAGAAGAAATAAAACCAGAGCTCCCAATCGATGAAAAGATATAGGACCTGTTAAGAACAACAAAAGGGGGGATAAAAAGAAAAATCTCGAAAGTATCGAGTGAGAGACGGATTGCTTGAAGATGAAGAACTGAAAGGGTAATATTGGGCGTTAAGCTTGAAATTTAGCCTGGGACACTCTCTTCACAGGGCGGAGTAAAAAATTTCATGACAGCTAGAAAACATGCACACAAAAACAGGCTCATGATTCAAGAATAGCGTCAAAGGGGGGCGCCTGGGTGGCTCAGTGGGTTGAGCGTCTGACTTGGGCTCAGGGTCATGATCTCATAGTTGGTGAGTTGAAGCCCCACATCAGGCTCTGTGCTGACAGCTCAGCCTGGAGCCTGCTTCGGGTTCTGTGTTTCTTTCTTTCTCTGTCCCTCCCTTGCTTACGTACGCTCTCTCTCTCTCTCAAAAATAAAAAAAAACATTAAAAAATTAAAAAAAAAAGAATAGCATTAAAGAGTATTTCGAGTGTTCATTATTAAAATTTTCTTTATTTTATAGGGTTTGGTCTGTTATTTTTGAATATTTTATTAATTTAACCTAATAATTTATATTAGAGGGGCAATGGCTTTAGTGCGTATATTTCATAGGTTTATGTTTTTATTTCATGCTTTTGATATGTACACATTTTCAAGGGTATAAAATACTTAGCCTCACTGAATCTTAACAATTTAGGTATTATGTTCACCTTTATATGGGAAATACTGATAATTAACATAATCACGAATTAATAATCAACATAATTAATGTTGAAATTTTAGAAAGGCAGGGAATAAGTACCTGCATACCTGTGTGTTATTTCTCTCTGGAGCTGCAGCGACTAATGTCCTACTAATTAGCTACTGCTGACCATGTGCCGGGTATGATACCAAATGCTCTCCCCGGAGCTGCTTTTATGGAGGCAATTTCACAGATGAGGAGCCTGAACTTTAAGGGGTTGTGTGACTCACTCAGGACCACAGACCTGGGGAGAGGCTGAGATGGGCCTGGATCTCAGACAGTGTGACAGAAGAACACCTCACCCTTAACCCCAACCCCACATGACAAATAACTGGAGGTATTGAATGATTCGGCCAATATACAGTGATCACTTGCTAGCCATCTTTGGTTTGAGCTTATCATGAGCCACACTAGGGTTCAGAGATGCAAACCTTTATAGAGAGATCAGGCATGTAAGATGAACTGAGGAAACAGGTGGAGGTATAGTAGGGAGTGGTGGGGATTCTGGCCAAATGGAGATCACTCAAGCTCTAAGAGGGAGCTGGTATTGAGCCCCTGCTAATTGTTTATACAGAGAAAGCAGACCCACATTTACTCTATAGAAATCTATGTTTTCCACAAGTTGTTGTTTTTTTTTTCTGCTTTTAGAAATATTTCATGAGCCAAACAAAATACTTCCTATGGGCTGGAATCAGCTCATGGGTAATTGGCTTTGGTCTGTCCCTCGGTTTGTAGCTCAAGAGCTAGATTCAGTTTCTTGTCATTGTCTGCCTCTCTCTACCACTGCTTTCTGCTCTCTTCCTGCTTTTTAATTTTTTTATTTTGAGAGACAGAGAGAGCATGAGCAAGGGAGGGGCAGACAGAGAGGGAGGGAGAGAGAATCCCCAGCAGGCTCCACACCGTCAGTGCAGAGCCTGACGTGGGGCCCGAACTCACGGACACTGAGATCATGACCTGAGCCGAAACCAAGAGGTGGGACGCTGAACCGACTGAGCCACCCAGGAGTCCCTGCTCTCTTCCTGCTTTTGAATTAGTACTTCTTCATTGGTTTAACTTATCGAACACCTTCAAAAGCCAGACACCAGGCTTTGAGGTCACAAGTGCAATCCTTGCCTGCAGAAGTTCATGGCCCATGGCTGGGTAGCACGAACAGTGGTCTGCTGGAGAGCAGCACTTCCCGCATTTGAATGTGCACACAAATCATCCAGGACAGCTTGCCATCACACAGATTCTGCTTCAGGAGTTCCGGGTGGGGCCTGAGAATCTGCATTCCCAGTAAGCTCCCAGGTGATGCTGATGCAGCGGGTCCACCGACCACACCTTGTGTAGGAAGGACCTGGACTTAAGGTGACCTTTCGTCTAAGAAAGTTCCTAAGCTGAAGACTCGCTGGGCTTGGCTTTTCAGAGGTGACCTGGGCCGTCCAACCTCCCCACCCACTAATCCCCTGCCACATTCCTCCCCTCATCCTAATTTATCTCGAGATTTAGTCTAGCTGAGATCACTTGTAAAGAATTTTATCTACATCTTTGTTCTGAGCTGGCACTGAGCATGCCTCCTCCTGCACATCGCCCCTGCCCTATCTGGTGCGTGTATCTCTCTCTGAGGAATTTCTGTCTGGGCCCCTCCATGTCTCAGAGCCGTGGTACCCAGCACCTGCCTGGGCTCCTGCTGCAGCCTGCTAAGGGTGCGACTTGGAGTGGGACCCACTTGGATAGACCCTGGACTCTACTTTGTATTAGTTGTGCGACCTTGGATAAGCTGCCCCTCTGTGCCAGTTTCTGCATCTGTACATCAGGGATGTAATGTCCACCTGGCAGGGTGTCAGGAAGATTGGGCCAATACACTGTAGAGTGCCCTTCTCACCTGCCTTTCGAAAAAGAAACTCGATCACTTTAAGAATCTCATGTTGCTTTGTCCTGAAGAAAATACTAACATAAAGAACCTACTGCTGCCCCAGGAACATGATCAATTACAGTTGGAGGAATTAGAAAGTCTTCCTTGGTGAGTGGCCTTTCATTCAGTCAGCAAACATGTGCCCATTCCTGGTCTACGGCCAGATGTGCAAGGGACAAACCATACAGAAGCCGGGTAGACCTGTGAACGGTCACCAAAGGTGGGTGAGTGTCACACACAGGTGTCTGCAAAGTCAGGCGGTGTAGAAGGAAACCACTGGCAAATCTTCAAATAATAATCTCGATGTATTTTCAGGTGAAACACTTCTAAGAAACAATGGGCCCAGTTGTCAATCAACAAATACACCACAAATACACACAAAAAAATGACAAAATTCAGAGAAGGTACTATTGTTATACTTTTTAAAAGCTAGATAACTGGAGCCATTGCTTTAAATTTCAATTTTAGGGGCGCCTGGGTGGCTCAGTCGGTTAAGCCTCCGACTTCAGCTCAGGTCACGATCTCACGGGTCCGTGAGTTCGAGCCCCGCGTCAGGCTCTGGGCTGATGGCTCAGAGCCTGGAGCCTGCTTCCGATTCTGTGTCTCCCTCTCTCTCTGACCCTCCCCCGTTCATGCTCTGTCTCTCTCTGTCTCAAAAATAAATAAACGTTAAAAAAAAAAATTTAAAAAAATAAATAAATAAATAAATAAATTTCAATTTTAAAATACAAATTTTACCTGAAAAGGTGTCTGGTGGCTGAAGAAAAGCACACTGAACGTGTTAGTTGGAAAGGTTACCAACCTACTTAAAAAAAAAAAGTTTATCTTCTGTTTCTTGGTTTTCCAGACGCCCTGTTATACTACTTGTTGAACTTCATGATGTACTCAACACAGGTATTATCCTAAGTTACAGGTGCACAATGTTACAACACTGTGGGGTAAGTAGGTACTTGGAAAACCCTTTTTATTTTGAAATAATTCTAGAATTACAGGAAGTTGCAAAGAAATATACAGCAAGGTCCCGGTGCACCCTCCCCCAGCCTCCCCCATGGGAACATCCCACATAACTCTAGCACAATACCAAAACTTGGAAACTGACCTTGGGACAATCCACAGAGCTGATTGTATGTGTGTGTGTGTGTGTGTGTGTGTGTGTGTGTGTGTGTGTGTTGAGGGGGGCACTATGCAATTTTATTGCACATGTACCTTCATGAAACCATCACCACAGTTAAGATACTCAACTAACCATCATCGTGAGTCTTTCTCTGCTACCCCTTCGTAGTCTCACCCAATTCCTTCACCCCCATTCCTGACCCAATCTGTAGATACTTAAATTATCCGCATTTTGTGCATGAGGGAACTGAGGCACAGAGAAGTCAGCAACTTGCCCAAGATCACGTAGCTAGTAAGTACTGGGTCTGGCTTTTGAACTCTTTATCATGAAGAAGCTTACTGTGGAGGGGGGGTTGGGGCGGAGAGCTCAGAGCTGCAGGTAAGTGTGGTGGCCTCCAGCCTCCTCCCGTGTTGGGGAGTTTGCATAAGTCTGTCCTAGTGTGGTGCCAGAATTAAACATGGCCCCGGATGTCACCTTCTTCATTCCAGAGTCATCTCTGTAAGCACAGCCTCTGGGCTCCTTACCCCTGAAGTTCCCCCTCCACTGTCCTCCAGACTGGTGGCAGAATTAGTGGGGCCCAATGCAAAATAAAAATGCAGGGCTCTGCTTTAAAAAGCAGGAAAACAGTGCCATTGAAGATATTAAATATGGAGTTTATTCCTTTCTTTTGTGAGCTCTCTTTTGACCTGTCAGAGGGTGGTTCCTGGGTCAGTAGCATCAATCGGCATCACCCGGGAGATGGTTATAAATGCAGATTCTCAGGCCCCGCCCCAGAATTCTGAAACCAGTAAGTTTGGGGATGAGCGCAGCAGTCTGGGTTCTAACAAGCCCTCCAGGAGATTCTGGTACACACTGCTGTAGAGCTAGGGTCCCTACTTTTTTTTTTTTATAAAACAACAGACTAAAGAAATTTGAAATCTTATTTGAAGCTTGCTTGTATTTGGCAGATAAGAGGTGAGGGAGAGAGAAGGAAAGAAGGAAGGAAGGAAAGAAGGAAGGAAGGAAGGAAGGAAGGAAGGAAAGAAGGAAAGAAGGAAAGAAAGAGAGCAAGAAAGCAAGAGAACGAGGAAGAAAGAGAGAGAGAAGGAAGGCAAGAAAGACACAGTGGAGGGTGGGGGAAAGGTCCCCTGCACATCTACAGGTCTTAGTTCACCTGATGGTCACAGCTATCTTCCCAAGTAGGTAGTTTTATTTCTGTATCGGATAATGAAAAGGAGACTCAAGAGAATTTAAATTATTGGTCCAAGTTCTCCAAATTAGTGAGCGGCAGAGCTGACATATGAATCTGGGTCTGTCTGACTCCAAAGCCTAGGCTTTTCCCTCAATTTTTCTTCCTCCCTCCCCACTTCTCTGTCATTTGGAGGGCGCTCGCTGAGCACCTGTTCTATGCCAAGATTTCACTGAGTCCCCTCCTCACTGACACTCACTGGGCAATGCGGGTCCGCCACACGCATATGGCTGTCGCACACTGGGAACGCGGCTAGTGTAACTGAGCAACGGGCTTGTTCATTTCATTACCAATGTGGCTTGCATTACGTTTCTATGAAACAGAGCTGCCCTGGAGCCTGACTTTGGCCAAAAGAATGAACTGCACGTTCCTCTTCAAGGGCATCTATTTCCAGGGACACAGGGGGTAGTTTCCCACACCTGGTCCTGTGTTTAGTTGGGAAAAGTGAGGTTAAAAGACAGGAGGGCCAGACCACAAAGCAGGAAGTCCAAGCAACCCCTCTCGGATTTGCTGATTCTCCTGCTCCCAGGGGTGAGGAGCGCCTGTGAACTTCTCATCTGATTTCATTTCTAGTCTTTACCCATCATCTGGCGCGCCGCAGGCAAACTCAGTGGGGCCGCGCGAGGTCAGGCTGATACGCAGTCTGGCTGGTACCAGGTGCCGAGATAGGCTGAGATCGGCATCCCGCTCAGGAGGCGGCTAATGGGGTGAGCGATGCTCTGTGGATGTCAGGAGCCCGGTATCAGTCTCCTTCCACGGGCTAATCTGTGTGTGCTGGCTTCGTTTCAAGGTCAGGCCTCAGAGATAGCGGGTGGCAGGCAGTTCTTCTAACCGCTCCAAGCTGCATGCCGGATAGGGACAGGCGGCCGCAAGCTCAGTGCCCAGGGTGGCTTCAAAGACCCTGTGAGGCCATGAGAAACTGCCGGAGCCCATTCTTTCTGGGTGGCACCTTGGAGGTCACCAAGACCAGCCGTCTTATCATACAGGTGGGGAAATAGAGACCCAGAGAAGGGAGGTAACCTGCCTCAGCGCGTCAGGGGCTGAGCTGGGTCTGGACCAACTGGGTCTGGACCCACTGCAGAGACGTGGAGCGTGGTCTGGACCCCTTCACTGAGAACTTGGCACATGAACTTATAACTGCACAGAAAGAATCACGGCTGGGCTCTAAGCGGCCAGGCTTCTGAGTTGCCTCCTGCTGGGTCCCTGTGAGTGCGTCAGCAGGTTCTCTCATCCTGCTCCTCCTGGGGCAGAGTGGTCTTCTCTGCGGACACCGGTGGGGTGAGGGTGTCAAGCGTAGCATAGGTGGTGGCAAAGATGAACCCTCCTCATCTCCTGCCTGGTCCTTGCGACGCACCCATCACGACCCCTGGTGCTCTTTCTAACTAAATTACAGTTGTGGGCTTAGTCATCTCTCCTACCAGCTGAAGGCTGGCTAGAGCCAGATGCCACGGGGACATGCATGTCCCGCTGGGAGAGTGCAGAACACAGGCACGAAGGGAGACGGTGCCTGGGCTCGGTGTCCTGACTCCTCCCTGGACCCTCCTTTCTGCATGCACACACCAGCCACTGCATCCCTGGCACGTGTGGGCACGACTGACCACGTCTCCCTGATTTCCATGTGGGGCCACTGCTCGCATTGCATATACCTCAGCCCTCAACTCCCGGTTAGAGCTGAAAACCCAAGAGGTCGGAGGCAGCCCCCACCCAGGCTGACAGCCCGCAGAGTGTTGGGGAGCTGGGGGGAGGCAGTCCGCCAGCTCCGTGGGAGAGCGGAGTGCCTGCCGACCTCTGAACTGGGTGGCTCCCGCCGAAGTCTCCAGCACTTTATCTTGAGAAAGATAGTCTGTGGGCCCAAAGCAGACAGGCATTCTGCCATGGGAACTGGGCCCAGACTTCAGAACAGCCATTATACACTCCAAGACCTCCCGCTCAAGAAGACAGCACTTTCCTCCTTCTGTTCTCTCAGATTCAGGGCAGTTACTGTTCCTGTCCCACAAGGGCTTATCCGTAGCCCCACATGCTGAGGTCCTTGCACCCCCAGGAGGAAATGTGCCCGCACAGGCACCCCATCTTGGGGCCCCGGTGTGGTTGTGCAGAAAGGGCCAAGGCCAATGATGTGACACTCAGCCCTCGGAAAAAACAGAACCATAGACTGTGTCTGGTGCAGTGTGTATTTGGTGGAGACTGTCACCTTGTCACCTCCCCTCCCTTCCTGAAGGCATTAGAGTCCCTTGCTTCCACTGTGGGAAGCTTCAGTGGGAGGGTCTGTCTGGGTGCTGGAGGTGGATGGGCCTTTCCTTACCACTCTAGTGTCACCACGCATAGGTCCATGGCCTCAACACAAACACCAAGACTCTGGACTTGAACAAATGACTCCAGGACTGAGGGGTCAGCGGAGATTCAACCTTTCAGGCACACAGTCCTGATCAGCTTTCTGTTCCTGCCTCCAGGACCACTGAGCAGCCCTGCTGCCTGCCCCTTCCACGGGTAGCTCTCCAGCTTCCGGAAGATTCTGTGTGGCCCCACAACCTCTGGCCAGTTCTCCCTTTCCCTGAGTTAGCCTGAGCTGGCTTCACCTGCAATCGGGATTCTTGAAAGACACACCCAGTGATGGAGGAGACATGGTGGCCAGTCAGTTAGTCACCAGAAAGATCTGAGGCTCCCATCTAAATCCCTGTAGACAACTGTCCTGCCTCCCTTTGGCAACACTGTGCTAATACCGGAAGAAGAATATCTGAGACACGTTGCACTGCTTTATTGATTACCTAATTCGTTCTATCAGACACAAGCGTCTTGTGGATTTAGCAACCCTTTTGTCCACAGTACCAAAGGAGGCCTCTCCACTCCTGGCTCCATTCTGTTCCTGCGTATCTAGAGGGAGGCCTAAACATGGCCTGGGGGCAGAGGCCCCCTTTGCCAGCACTGGGAGCCCAGAGAGATCAAGTCTGCAAGGGGCAGACAGTTTTCAAAGGGCTGGGAGGCGGTGGGGTTTGCCAGGTGAAATTCCGGTCACCAATGCCACGTCGCCCAGCGACACCAGCTGGGCATCCTACAACTGAACTCTATATTCACACTATCTACCTGGAGAAAATGTCAGATCCCACAGGTTAAGGGTTCAGTCTTACAAGACTGCTCCGCCTCCCCGTTGCAGATGCCGCCTGCAAGGCCACGCTGTCATCCGTGCTTCTGACCAATGGGCCATAGGTCTGACCAATGGGCCATAGGTCCAAACAACCCCTTCCCTGGCTTTGATTAATTTGCTAGAGCGGCTTACAGAACTCAGAGAAACCTTTTCGTTTCTGGATCACTGGTTCATTATACAAAGATATAGCTCAGGAAGAGCCACGTGGTATCGCTGCATAGGGCAAGGTATGTGGGAAGGGTTGGGGAGCTTCCGTGCCCTCTCCAAGCGCATCATTCTCCCCAAAATCTCCACGTGCTCACCAACCTGGATGGTGTCCAAACCCTCTCCTTTTTGTTTTGTTATGGAGGCTTCATTACATAGGTATGGTTGGTTCCCCTCTAAACCAGTCTCGAAGGAGGGGCTATCCCAAAGTCACTTCATTAACATAGCAAAAGGCACCTTTACTTAGGAAATTCCAAGGGTTTTAGGAGCTCTGTGCCAGGAACCAGGGTGAACATCAAGTATATAAATACCTATCCATCTGTCTGCCTATTTATCTTTCTAAATCCAAATCACAGCATCAGGCCAGGCAACTAACTGTCTGGGCCGAAGAGACCAGGTGGGAAGGAGACCCAGGGTCCTCTGATCCCCAGTCCCTTTCTGGGGCTTGGCTCCTTCCTCCTGATCCAGGAGCCCGGAGTGTTGGTGCAGAGTGGGACTCTGGTTTAGAGGTGCCTCATGCTGCAGTCCCAGCACTTAGCGACTGTGGGCACACTGCAACCATCAGTGGTGTGGCCTCGCTGAAATGTGCAGGGATGGGGGTGGGGTGAGGGTGGAAGGGTGAGTAGGTAGGAGGGCCTGTAAGGCCTGTCATGTACTTGGCAGGTTTCTCCACTAGAGGGCACTCACTGTATAACTTTTCCTCTTCTGTTTGCTTTCAATTCTATCCTGATGAAAAGTTGTGACTTTTCCTACCGTTGAAGAACAAAAATAGAAGTCTAACTTAAAATTCATGTAGCTATTCTGATGCATGGTTATACTTGGGTTCTACCACCTTTCCAAGAGTTGTCAAGCGCTCCCCCTCTGGGACAGCGGGTGTGGTGGACACGAGCCCCACCTGGCCTTTTGCAGCCAAAATGATTTGCCCAATGGAGACAATGGAGCCCTTCCTGTGCAGTGCCCCACAAAGGTTGGATGGACCCCTCGCTGCCCACCACCAACCCGCTTTCCTTGAGTGGCCTCACAGCTGCCTTCACTCTCACCCCCGACCTGCCCCACGGCCTTCAGGAGGGCAGCGTGTGCAAATGCAAGAGGGCAGTGATGGGTGGCTCTAGGAACCAGCTGAATCCGGTGCTTAGACCACTGCTGGGCTTGGGCTACAGGGCTATGGGAGGCCCTGCCTTTTATAACTGCATCCCTAGACCTCCTGCGCCCAGGTGGAAAGACATTAGGTCCTGTACCAGGTGCCAGTGCTGGATAGCAGTTCTGTGCCCAGGGGGCCAGCCCTGACCCCGTAATACCATCTGGCTGTGTGTCCTCGGGCAAGTCATATCCTCTCTAACCCCCAGTGTCTTTTTAAATAAAATTTTAAACTTTTATTTAAAATCAAATAAAGTACGTCCTGGGGTGGCTCAGTCAGCAGGTCATGATCTCACGGTCATGAGATCAAGTCCCGCGTGGGGCTCTGTGCCAATGGAGTGGATTCTCTCTCTCCCTCTGTCTCTGCCCCTTCTTCTTCCCCACAGGTGTGTGCACGTGCTCTCTCTCTCAAATAAAAAGAAAAGTACTCCTCCCTTGGGGGGATGTTTTGAGCATTGTGGTAGGCAGAATAATGGTCCCACAGATATGTGTGCTTGTTTTTTAAAAAGTTTTTTCAATGTTTATTTATTTTTGGGAGAGAGCGAGAGAGACAGAGCACAAGCAGGGGGAGGGGCAGAGAGAGAGGGAGACACAGAAGCCGAAGCAGGCTCCAGGCTGTCAGCACAGAGCCTGATGCGGGGCTCGAACTCTCGAACCGTGAGATCATGACCTGAGCCGAAGTTGGACGCTTAACCGACTGAGCCACCCAGGCAAACTAGACACGTCTGCTTCTTAATTCCCAGAATCTGTGAATGTTACCTTACGTGGCAAACGGGTCTTCTTCCCTTCCAGAGTGAAAGAAATCCTTGTAAATAGCTCTGACCCAGATAAAGAGCCTGCACACTGGTGATTTTTCCCCATCTAGTCCTTGGAGCACACGCTCAGTGCTTTTGTGAATTCATGGCTAGGGTGTGTGGATCTCCTCCACCTTTCAGTTCCAGCCTCACCTTCTTCCTCCCTAATTCCCAGGCGCAGGTCCCCTGGCCCCTCCCCCAGGCCTCCCTTCCATGCCCAGCTTCCCCTTCCTCAGATGGCAGGGCCCTCCACCTCCCTGCCCTCTTCATTTCTATCTTCTTTGCAGAAGCCTTTACCCCTGTTCCATGGTCAGCCAAGCCCCTCTTTTCCACTCCACACTCCGGGACCCCTCAGTTGCCACCTTCTAACGTGCAGTTTTAGTACCAAGGTTTTTGCAGTAGAGTCAATGCCCACATAGGAAACGCCAAATGAAACCAGGGATACTTGCATTTTGCATACAGGGCATGAACTTGGGGAGGGGCTTCCTGCCTGTTGCCTTCTGCCTGTGTCTTCTGGAATTCCCGGTAAAGACAGAGCAAAGGGGAACAGGTCCCTGCCCCAGGCTTGGTGGCACTCACTGCTGCTCCCCGCGGGCCGCTGCTGGCTGGCCTGAGCCTGGGCTGAGAGCCTTGGTGTATAGCAGATAGTCAGGCCACCTCATCAGACTGGTGGGGTGGCCGTGCTGCTCGGAGACGGTAAACCTGTTGGCTCACAGAGCCCAGGGAGACCCGAGCACACTGAGTTCACAGCCACGACTTCCCAGAAGGAAGTCTAAATTTGGACGGCACACTGGAGGCATGTGATGACTAGGTGGCTGTAGCCGATTCCCTGCCCAGAACCCCGGCTCTCACTGTTCCCATCCATGCGGGTGGCCTCTTCACTCAAGTGCCTGCAATGCTCCCAGAAGCCTTCTGTCTGCAGGGAGCTTGACCTTGCATAGGGCAGGCCAGAGATGCCAGAGTTAGCTCCCGGGAAGCAGCTGGTGGAACTAAGGGGGGTAGCCCCCAGCTTCTTCCCTTCATGGGCGGGACACCTCTGAGGCCTGCTCCCCACAGTCCCCACAGCCGCCCCTGGAGTTGAACCCTGGGTCCCCACAGCAGCAATCCACTCACTAGCACACCCGGAATGGCTTTCCTCCCTCCCTGTTCCCTCCCCCCCTGCTTTCTGGGAATCCCCTCTGAATAAACAGCTTGGAGCCTGGTCTCAGGCTCTGTTTCTGGGGGAGGCCAGGCTACCCAAAACACCCAACTGCGGAACCAGCCCTTCTGGAAGCAGACGGGCTCATCTTCAAGACACATCTACTAGTTCAATAACAATCACATTTGAAAACTGGGAATTAAAAAAAAAATTTGTAGCTGCCAACACCATAGCAGTTCCTTGGATTAAAATATTCCCCTTCCTCCCACCACAGCTCAATTCTCTGTTTTGAGATTCATGATAAAGCTTATTTTAAGGCTCTGTATCTGTGCTAGTGGGTTTTCCCCGGACTTATTTGCATATGATCCAGTTGTTGTGTTTAGACCTTCGTCCTAAGATATCCCCGTTGCCTGGTTTCCCTTGTGCTTATGGTGAATTTTAAAATCCAATTTCCAAAAGCTGATTACCCAGACAATTGACCGGATTTTCTGATACGCCCCCAAATTTGCAATATCCTCTAGATGTGTCCCAAATTTCTGAGTAGGGCTTGGCGACAGCGTTGATGTTCCTACAGGGAGGAGCATCCTGAAGGAGATCTGCCCTTCTAGGCCAGAGGCGCGGTGACACCCCCAGCGGGGCCCCAGCACAGAGCCTACAGGTGCTCACGCCTACCTGGGCTGATCTCAAAGAGGTGCTTCCCTGCGTCCTCGGGGCCAGGAAGGAGTTCAGTCACCCGGGTCCCTTGTAGAGAAATAAATCCCTAAAATAAAGAGACAAACACAAACACGGGAGGCATGAGATGGCAGGGGAAGGGTTCCTTCCTGTGGTCAGGGCTCCTGGAGAGAGAGGGTGGGGTTTCGGGATCAGGCCCCAGCAGGAGCCTGCACGGGGTTCCCGGTGGACTGGGGTGGACGTTAGGGTTTACACACGTGGTTGGAAGAACTCTGCCCCCAGGCAGGGCCGAGACGGCCTGGAGGTGTTACTCCTTCATTAAGGCACAGAAATGCATATCTGGAGCAGGGAGGAAGGCCCCCATTATTACCCCCTTCCACCCCCCTCACCCCACCCCGTTCTAATGCAGCCATTTGCAGCCTTTCTGGGGCACAAGGTTTAGGTTCTGGAGGGTCAGGGAGAGGAAGGCTGTCACTGGGGCTGGCTTCTTGTATGTAGCTGTCCCTGAAGTGACATGGGAGGTCAACAGCTCTGTGAGTCCGGTTCTGCCCCCTCCCAGAAGGTGGGATTTTATTTCTTGTTCAGTGGGAGTCAGCTAGTGCACAGGAGGTACCCAGCACAGATCATGCTTCGTGCCTGGGGTATCTGTGTATGTACATGACAGGGGGTGGGGGTGGGGGTGGGGGTGGGGGTGGGGGTGGGGGTGGGCCCACCCTACTCTCCAATGCTGAAATCTGCATGACAGGGGGTGGGCCCACCCTACTCTCCAATGCTGAAATCTGGTAGGCTAGAAGACGCAGGGAAAGACCATGGGGTGCAGGGACAGGTACTCTGGGTTTGGGTCTCAACCCTGCACTTTCGGGCTGTGTGACCTCAGGCAGAACACCTAACTTCTCTGGACCTCAGTTTCCACATCTGGACAATGGCACAGTAACTCCCACTTCTTAGGAAGCATTGAGACACCAGATTCCTGTTTAGGAGGTCCTGCTCGAGATGGGTACTGTCACAATCACCTTTACTCTAGCTCTTCCTCCCCCCCCCCCCCCCCCCCCCCCCAGCACTAGGCAGGGCCTCCTTTGTTCCCTTTGTTCCCTCTCTCTGTTAATGACTAATCTCTGCGGTGACTTTTCTTCATTTTGTTCACGTTCAGATTTGTTCATTTAAGACTGCGTGTGGCTCTGACTATACATTTTTGGCTCTCTCCACACAAAACTTATTTTAAATTCCATTTCTGTAGCGTACCTGTCTGGGCTTAAATCCTGGCTCAGTTACTTAGTGGCTGTGTGACCTCGGACAAATTGCTTAACCTCTCTGTGCAATCTCACAAAAACCTCATTCGTGAAATAGGAATGATAATAGTACTTTGTGGGGCTGTTGTGAGCGTTGGAAGAATGAATCCCGGGAAGACCTTACGGCAGTGTCTGCAACTTAGTAAAGCACGCTTGCATCTGTGTTTGCCCAGGTGAGGGGCATGATCATGCCACCCCCAGCCCCCAACTCCTGTGCGTGCTCACAGAGTGTTCATCTCCCCACGCCATCTTTTCCAGGCAATTCCTGGGTGTAACAGGAATGCAGGTGGCTGGAGCCTCTGCACAGCTGCTGGCGTCTCATGCTGAGGGGAGATACATGGACGTACCTTTTCTCACAGAAGCCACGTGAAGGCAGGACAATGTCTTTGCTTTAGAGAAATTACAGCAATAGACCAGAGAACCAGTAACTGTTGTAACTGAATTATCAGTTACTTTCTTGCTAGAGAATCTGGAGTTACTGGGAATAAATTAGGAGTGCAGCCCCTACATGGGGAGACGTGCTCATTAGAGGGCGTGGACAAGATCCATCACTGGCTAATGGGATGATCTCTGGTGTTTGCTGTTTCAGTAACTGGGCACTTTGCTTTATTCCTCAGTTCCTCAATAGCTGTCACCCATAAAATGGGAGTAACATTGTTGACACTGACATTACTTTTTATTCCAGCTAAATAGAAAAGCAGTAATAGCTACTGTTTGGGGAGCTGGTTCTATGTTCCCGGCTCTTTGTTTAATCAATGCTGGATTGTTTGTTTAAATCTGGAGGCCTCATGGGGCAGGTACTACTATTCCCATCTTCCTGGATGAGCAGCTGGAAGTTGGAGAGGTAGAGCAGCCAGCTCCTTGTCCCACTGCTGGCAGGGGCAGGCTGGGAGGTGCGCCCAGCCCTGGCTGACGCTGGAGCGCCTTGCCTCTCATATGTGATAGCAGCTGCTGACCAACTTTGCGTGCAAGATGCCGTCACGGAGAGCCAGGCCGTGACTTTGGCTCACTCCGTGAATCCCAGTGTGGTTCCTACCGCAGCAAGAGACCTTCAGCATTGGCTTTGGGCCGCCCACATCCCTCCCGCCTCCACGAGTCAAGAGCCCGGCTTTGATCCCAGCACTGTGCGGGCACTGGGTGGAGGTGGGGGACGGGGAGATAACAGAAAGATTTCTGGAAAATCCCCAAATATGTGGATATCCCATGAACATACTTCTAAATAATCCATAGGTCAAAAAAGAAATTAAAAAAATCAAAAAGTACTTTGTACTGAATAAAAACAAAAACACGACGTGTAAAAATTTGTGAAATGCTTTTCAAGAAGTGCTTAAGGGCTAAGTGATAGCACTCAGGGCTGATATTTGGAAAGAAAGGCCTTTGAGGCCTCCACCTTGAGAAAATACGTAAAGAAGAGCAAGTGAAACCCAAAGTAAAAGAAAGAAACAAATAAAGATCAGAGTGGTTACAAATAAATGAAAAATAATAGAGAAAAATCAATGAAACCAAAAGCTTGTTTTTTAAGGAGATCAATACAATTGATAAGCTTTTAGTCAGACTAATCAGGAAAAAAAAGAGATTACCAATATCAGGAATGACAGAGGTGACATCATTGAAGATTCTTCAGATATTAGAAGGATAAGGTAATATTAAGAACAACACTATGCTAGTAACTAGACAGCTTAGATGAAATGGACCAAAAAGACACAAACTATTGAGGCTCACTTAGGAAGAAATAGCGAAATAGCCCCGTATCTTGCAGAGAAATGGAATTTGTAGCTAAAAACTTCCCACAAAGAAAACTCTAGGCTTAGATGGCTTTATTACTCAATTCTGTCAAATACTTAAAAAAAATAATACCGATACTATCCACAGGGTTGTTGTTTTTTTTTTTTTAATTAAGAAAGAGGGCCTATTTTCCAATGCATTTTATGAGGCCAGCTTTATCTTTACATATAACTAGCCAAAGATATTACGAGAAAAGGACATTACAGATTAAGATCCCCCAGAAACATAGAGGCAAAAATTCTCAGCAAGAATTTAGCACATCAAACAACATATAAAAAGGAAAATATATAAGGAACAACTGGAAAACTGTAATTCACCATATTAATAAAGTAGAAAAAGGATAAGATCATCTCAGTAGACATAGAAAAAACATTTGAAAAAAATTCAACATCCATTCCTGATTAAAAATGTCAACAAATTAGGGATAAAACCAACTTCCTCAACCTGATAAACGGTATCTATAAAAAACTAAAAGCTAATACTATACTAAAAGTTCTTCCCCTAAGACCAGGGTCAAGACAATGGTGTTTATTCTTACCACTCCTATGAAATATTATACTGGAGTCCTAGCTGCTATAGCAATGTGAGAAAAAGAAAAGTTGTTCAGATTGGAAAGGAAGAAGTAAGGGGCGCCTGGGAGGCTCCTTTGGTTAAGCGTCCGACTTTGGCTCAGGTCATGATCTCACGATTCATGAGTTCGAGCCCGACGTCAGGCTCTGTGCTGACAACTCGGAGCCTGGAGCCTGCTTTGAATTCTGTGTCTCCCTCTCTCTCTGCCCCTCCCCTGCTTGCACTCCATCTCTCTCTCTCTCTCTCAAAAATAAATAAACATTAAAAAAAAAAAAAAGGAAAAAGTAAAAGTTCTTTCACAGACAACCCACTGTCTATGTAGAAAATCCGGTGAAAACCTACAGAAACTAAACTACCAGTTGGAGTTACTAGAACTAATACATGATTTTGGCAAGGTTGCAAGGTTACAAGAGAAATGCACATAGCTGAATCATATTTCTAGATACTACCATCGAACAACTGGAAACTGAAAATCAAAACCATTTTTAATTTACATCAAAAATATGAAATACTTAGGGTAAGTATGGCAAAAGATGTTTAAGATCTGTTCACTAAAATCTATAAGTGAAAATGAAAGAAGATATAAATAAATGGAGAGAGACACTGCGTTCATGGGTCAGAGGACCATTCATTGTTCAGATGTCAATTCTCCCCAAATTGCTCTCTAGATTTAATACAATCCCAGTCAAAATCCCAGTGGGTGTTTTGTAGAAATTGACCAGCTGATTCTAAAATATAAAGGACCTGCCAATAGCCAGACAACTCTGAAACAGCAACAAAGTTGGATACCTAATACTGTCAGATTTCAAGACTTATTATAAAGTTATAGTAATCAGAACTGTTATGATATTGGCATCAAGACAGACAAGTAGATTAATCAAACAGAACAGGGCATTTATACACACACATACACATAAAAGTTATATATATATATGTGTGTGTGTGTATGTATATGTGTATATATATGTATATATATGTGTGTGTGTGTATATATATACAACTGATTTTTGACAAAGGCACACAAGCAATCCAGTGAAGAAAGGAAGTGTCTTCGGTAAGTGGAAGTGGAACAATTTCATGTTCACATGCAAAAATAATAAACTTTGATCCAGGGCTCACATCATGTACAATAATGTGCTGAAATGAATCATAGACTTAAATGCAAAATCTAAGACTGAAACTTCTGGTAGAAAATGTTAATGACTTTGGATTAGGCAAAGATTTCTTAGATACATCAGAAGCTCACTTCATGAAACAACTAATTGATAATTTGACTCATTCAAATAAAAACAGTTCCTTAGAAGGTACTAAGAGAAGGAAAATATGAGTTATGAAAGAAAAGAAATGAGAATATGAGACTATCCAAGAATGAGAAAATATTTGAAAATCATGAGTCTGATAAAGGACTTGGGCCCAAAATATACAAAACATTTTCAAAATTTAATAATGAGGAAGCAATCCAGTTTTAAGATAGGCAAAAGATTTGAACAGATGCTTTACCATAGAAGGTACGAGGGTGGCAAAGAAGCTCACGGAAAATTCTCTACATCGCTGGGCATTCTCATACGCTTGATATTTGATAAAGCCTTTTTGAAAGCAATTTTGCAATCTCTAAAATAATGTTAAAATAAAATATCCCTTTAGCCTAGTGGTGAATTTTGAGAATTTGTTCCAAGGAAAGACAAATGCATAAAGATGCACGTATAATGATGCTCATCGAAGCATTGCTTTCCTGACGGAAAAAAGTGGAAAGCAGCTTACTTGTCCATCAATGGGGGAGTGTTTAAATTATTTCAGGTACAGCCTTCCACAATGAGGTAAATGCAAAAGTCTTCTAATATGAATTGTTAAGTCAAAAAAGGGGGTGCTAGAAAAATAATTGTAGTACGATCTCACCCCAATTTCTGTTACTGCCCTCTCTCAAGAACCTGCACGTTACTAGGCATACAGAAATGGCAGTGACAGCTTGCACTGTGGGATGGAGTGGTGAGGCAGCTTTATGGTTTGCTTCGTAATGTTGGCATCAGAATAAGGAAATTTAATAAAAGTAAAAAAAAAAAAAAGGGTAGTCAGATACTTCACAGGGTGCTGCCCACACCCGATGGTCTGTTGCCAACTTTCCACGGTAACTCCCTGACGGAACGCTACTCACTTCATGTGTCAAGGGCCAGGCCAGCATTTGCTCAGCCGGAATGTCCCTCTGTCATTCTCAGGCAAAGGACGGTGATCTTCCCTTCCTCCTCCTTTCTCAAACATTGGGAGCGACAGGCCTCTCAACTTTCATGGGACTGAAATCTAGGGACAGCTACCCTCCAAGCCGCCTAACCAGGGCACAAGCCTCTGCCCGCTGGAGAGGCGGCTGCAGCCCGCTGGGCAAAATGATCCCTCTTGGGAACAGCTCCCAGGGCACCCGGCGGTTCGGAGGCCTCGGCTCGGTCCAGGGGACTGACCGTGAGGGTAACAGCAGCAACAGTGACAAAGATTTCTGTTCATCTCCATCCAGTTGTCTCACCCCCAGGACCCGCCCACGTTGCAAAAAGGTAAGCAATGATGACGCTTTAGTTCTGGGGTGGTGTGGGGCTGTCACGGGAGCCTCACAGGTATGTGCTGCAGACATATCTGGTGTCACTCCTCTGCCACCACTTACCAACAGTAAGCATGTGAACTAGGTTGCCTCACCCAGCCTCAGTTTCCCTCTCTGTCACGTGCTGTGTTGCGAAGATTTCGTGAGCTGATGTCTGGATGGCACCGGATTCAGTGCCTGTCCCGAGTAAGTGGTGTTGTTGTGATTTATGAATTATTTCATAGCCTGGGAGTGGAGTCCGCTTATGACCATTTCATGGGAGTTAGAATATATTTAAACATTTCAAAATAATTCTAGAGGTTTGTAATTATTGTGACATTGTCACTGAGGTGGGACTCAAGCAGCTCCTGGGCTGAGGCCCGGGTTTCTTACCTGTAAAAACAAGGATATTAACCTCTGTCCTTTGCTCCTCACCGGGCTGCCTGAGCTAGTGCTTTGTAAGCACTAAAGGCCGAATGAATAGGGAGTAATTGTCATAATTATTATTGTAAAACCTATTTTGGCCACCACGCCGGTTTGTTCTGGGAACATCCTCTCCGCCAATGATACCATTGCTTGTGGCACAAAATAAGGTCTGATGTAGATTCAGGAGTCTCAGGAGGGTGAAGGGGGGGTTCCTCCTTCGCAGTTTGCGATGACAGCCCTGTGGGGACCTCCTGCGGGACCTGGGATGTCTGCACTCCTCCCACCCGTCTCAGTTTTAGGGTTCGTGATAGTTCTGAGAACGTCGCCCTCTAATTGAGCTCTCTCTCCAAGCTGATCAAAGGCTGGCTGTCTGGGAAGTCTTCACTTTTCACTCTGTCTGGAGGGAGACTGTCTGAAGAACCAACTTCTGAAATGCTCCTTAGCAAGGACATGATAAGATTTTCCACCGGCAGCATCTTGGAAAATTGCAGACACGTTTCAAAAAGCAATCACTCAAGCTACCTTATCTCCTGTAATTCTGATTGTGGCCTCAGATCAATCTTAAAAAGCTTTAGCCTCTGACACCCAACCAGGAACTGAACCACTCCGAATTTTAAATAACACAGATCAGTATGAAGTTCAGTGCCAAGCAGGGAACATCCTCCCTTTCCTTATCACACAAGCCTGTAACCACGGCTATTACTGTCTAAAATGCAGATATTAAGAAAGGCAACCTGAAGTTGGAGACAAATTGCTTTTTGGCTGGGGCGCTTTCCCTCCCTAAGGGGTTGAGATGAGTCACTGATCCAGGCTGTGTCTTTGCTAAGGACTTGGTCCCAAAGTTTCTCCCAGCAGATCCCAGAGTGATGCTGTGTCCCGTCCCTTCCAAATGCATTTGGTGTGCTCCTTGTGTCCCCCACCTTGCTTTACCACTGAGTTGCTGGCTCTCCCTAGTCTCCCTAGAGAGCCTGTCACCAGGTGTACCCTGTGGGACGACACTGCGTCCTGAAGGAAGCAGGGGATTTGGGGTCTGAGCACCAGCTCTCTGCACCTTCAGCTGCCCACAGTCCCTGAATCCCTCACTGCAGGGCTGCCCAGCCCAGGGTCCAAGCCCATGAAGGTGGATCCAGCTGGGATCCAAGGGTAAGCCTGGGGCCTGGGGCCTGTGGCAGACTTGCAGCCTTAGGCATGGGGTCTGGCAGAGCCCCCATAAGCCCTCCAGCCTCATAGCCAACAGCCAAACCCAACCCCCGAGGGAATGTCCTTTGCATGGTGGGTGGATCCTCTTTCTGGGGTCCTGGTCTTCCCTGTAGTTAGTTAGTTAGTTAGTTAGTTCCTTTGTTCGTTCATTCTGTGCCACTCCAGCATCCTGGTCTAGACCCCCGTGTACCCCCGACTTGCACTGAGTCATTTCTAAGGCCATTCCTTTAGGCGGCCCCATCTCACCGGATTCCTAAGCCTCTCAGCAGGTGGTGGGGTTGAGTCTGTGCCTCATGTCCTCAGCTAACACGTCGGCTCCACCCTGGTGAGGGAGCCTTGGGCTCAGCCTCTCACCCCAGGCCCTTGTCATCAATGTAGGCGTTCTAATGCCCGTGACCATGTTCGTGGGTCATGAACGAAACGCAATGCCAGGTTGGCATTCGACGAAATGCAATGCCAGGTTGGCAAGTGTCTGTGTAAAGGCCGTGCTCACTAGATTTAGTGTCCTGGCCTCACTGGGTCACCGTTGCAGGCTCACAGTGGTGTTGAGTAGTCGTCTAAGGACACAGGGGAACTAGTACTTGTGACCAGGGGACCAAAATGCTTACACAGTGGTTTTCCTGAACCCTCTAGTGGTGACAAAGCTCTGGCCAGTGGGACTGGGCAGGAGTGACCTCCAGCCTTCTCTCCTTCCTCCCCACACTGGGTCAACCTTGGAGGCCTTGAGAGACAGATAAGGCTGCCACCTGGTCCACAGCAAAAGATAAATTTTTATTGTGTTTAGGTGCTGGGATTTTAGGACTACTTAGCATTGTTTATTGTAACTAATTAGAAGTTATTTTGAGAAATTAAACTTTAGATAATTTTATCCCAAACTGCTCACTTGGCCACACACACACACACAAAGTTTTAGAATCCTAGTACTATTTATACATTGTATTTTTATGTAGGCCAAGCTGTTTAATTAATAAAGATTATTCTTGGGGCGCCTGGGTGGCTCAGTTGGTTAGGCGGCCGACTTCGGCTCAGGTCATGATCTCGCGGTCCGTGAGCTCAAGCCCCGCGTAGGGCTCTGTGCTGACAGCTCAGAGCCTGGAGCCTGTTTCAGATTCTGTGTCTCCCTCTCTCTGATCCTCCCCCATTCATTCTCTGTCTCTCTCTGTCTCAAAAATAAATAAACGTTAAAAAAAATATATTAAAAAAAAATAAAGATTGTTCTCTCGCTCCTCTGATTGGATGTTGGGAGGGAAAGGCAATGAGAGATCAGGCCCATCTAATGTGGCATTAGAAGGCACAGGGAAATTGCCTCACTCTCGTGGTCAGAGGCTCTGAGCAGGGCTTGGAGGGACATCTGGGTTCTGGCCTCGAGCTGTGATGGCCATGTGGCACCCACTTCCTGCCTGACTATTTAGACTGGAGCACTGGAAGGAGCCCAGCAAGACTGTAGGTCGCTGTATAAGGGGTCACGGCTATCACAGCAGTCCCTGGCCCGTGCCCAGCCCTTGTAGGATCTCCCCTGGACAGAGCATGAAAGTGGCCTCTCTTCCCCCATGGCTCACTGGACCCAATGGTAGGCCTCTTTGCCTCCTTAAAATACCTGGCTTTCCAGATGGAGGGCTTAAGGGAGAAACAGAGATAGGCCCGATCCATGTGGAGCCCACGACACTCAGTATCTGCGGTAGAGGGCTGGTGCATTCACATGGGAACCAGCCATCAGAAGCACATGCTCTGAGTTTCTTAAGGGGAGAGCGTCTTCACTGGCCACCCGCCTCTTTCCGGTATTTTCTCTGATCCGGGACTTGGGTGGATGTTGGTGTAGATTTCTGTCCCACCTTAGTGCTCACCCTGCCCTGGTTCTTTGGAGCCTGCCTGGTGGGTTTGGAAAAGCCTCTGGTGTTCCCTTTGAACTGGGAGCCCTTAGTAGGCATTACCACTTGGCCCCTGTCCCACACCGGGAGGAGCGGTGGGGGGCGGGGGGCAGGGGGTGGGACACAGGGCCTCTCCACAGCCCGGAGTCCTTGGCAATGAACCATAAGCCTGCTCTTCATGCAGTCGTCCCTGGCATGTTTCCAGCCTTCTGACCCCATGATGGACAGGCCATCCCAGAGGCTGAGCCTGCTTACTCAGCCTGGCCCATGCTTTGGGACACACTTCCTCAGAAGTTTGTTTCTGCTCAGAATCTGCACTATTGGGATGTGCTGATGCTGGGTCCAGGGGCTCGCCTTGGATGGGAGGGCCCATCCTTTGGCTGGAAATGGTTTGGTTCTGTCTTAATGCTCAAAGCTCTTCAACTACTGCTGTGCTCTGGGGCACATAGTGCCTCTGAGAGTGGCCACTGGATTGTTTAGTTGAGAACAGGTTCGTCTAAGAAACACCGTATGGATTCTTTGTACACTGACCTGTGCCTGGCTGACCTGTGGCAGTGACTGCCACCAAAGGGCCTAGGCTGTGTTTTGCTGAGAAAGGCACAACTCCTCCCCATCCTCTCAAAAGCTGCTCTTCATTCAGCAAATGCTCCCTCTGTCCTCGGGGGACCAGGCAAGGCAGGAGACCTACACGGACGCTCCCAATCCCCTCCATTTTGCTCAGTGGTCTACTAATGTATTAAGGAGCTGGAATGCCCCAAATATAATTAAAAGTAAGTTATTCTGGTCTAAACAATGAATGAAATATATTTTCCATGCTTCCTCAATGTCATTTGATTCATTTTTTCTGCCTAGTAATTGACAAAACTAGCAATTTACCAATCAGTCTTGTAGCTATTACTATAAATTAACTGGGTTCAACAGAAAGCCAAAGGATTGATTAAAAGTGGGAGACATTTAAGTACTATAAGCTAACATGCTTGCTGACTTAAATTAGCAGACACTGAGAGAAGCTCATTACATCTCCATGAACGGTCAGGCCACACTCAAGGAAACACAGAAGTCATTTTTAGAAGGCAAAGATCCGTTTTGTAGGCAGTGACATTCTGGGTGCAAAAGAATTCAGGGGCAACCAGACACTTGTCACTTGTGATTTATATATTCTTGAGTGTGTCATCAGACCTCTTAGTATCTTGGTTTTCTTTCCCTACAACAGTGGCAAATATTACCATATAATGATTAACGGTAGATACTCACGAGTTATTACTGGTCTTGTTATTTCAGGGGGGCCCACTTTCAAAACCACTGCTGTATTGTACAAGGTAAGCTTTAAAACACATTATTTGTGGATGATTCCTTCAATCTTATATTTTTTTCCTTGACATGCCAAACGCAGGAAAAAACGGTTTTAACTAAATATTGTCTAAAAATTGTTTAAAAATGAGTTGGCTGCTGTTACCGATTTGAATTTACTAAGTATGTTTCTGTTTGATTTAAAGTAACTGACTAGAATTTTCATTTTTATCTGTTTAATAGTGGGGAGTTACATTTCTCAAATAGCTTCAAAAATATAAAGCTTCCTTTAAAAAGAAAGCCTGATATTTGATATTTGATATCTGGTATTCGAACCTAAATAAATGATGGCTTTCTCTTTCTAGAAGACTCCAAAGAGTAATTCTTTACAAAAGAAGCATTTGAAGTTGTCTCCAAGGACATCTTTTTTTTTAAGTAGCCTTCACACCCAGCACAAAGCCCAATGTGGAGCCCAATGTGGAGCCCAATGTGGAGACCAATGCGGCACCCAGCGTGGGGCCTGAACGCACAACCCCGAGATCAACACCTGAGCTGAGATCAAGAGTCGAACGTTTAACCGACCGAGCCACCCAGGCAGCCCCCACCCCCCACCCCAAGGACAGTTTAAACAAGAAAACATTTATTGTTTAATTTTTCTTTGCTGCACTAATGGTAATGTTACTATCAGTCCCCAGTTAGCTCATGGCGACTTCTGACCCCCTGTGGAGGGCACCTGTTCGCTAGCTCTTGAGTTATCCTGAGGCAGCGAGTGGGGCTTTTGCTGTATTCGGTACCTTTCCGTCATGCTCCTGTGTTCCTTCTCCGTGCAGCTAGATTGGCTAGAATTCACTGTGGCAAGATCTATGGTAGCAGCTAGGGAAGTAATTAGTTGCTTGCCCTTTTATGGACAGAGATTTGCAGGTGGAAAGGAGGAAGGAGGAAGAGAAGCCAGGCTCTCCAAAAGTTCTAGGGAAGTCAGGGGCAAGTTTACGAGCAAGCTTAAACAGGACCAGTTGGAGACACCAGCTGCAAAGGTCCCCTGGCATCAAGGTCTGTATCTATCAGCACTCTTGCCACCAACCGTGCCTCCATGCAGACCTTTGCCAGGTGCAATGGTTGGAGCTTTTTTACTGAATAGCTGCCCAAGACCGAAAGTGGTGCCAACGGCAGGAACTCTGGGAAGCTCTCCTGGTCTGGCCAGACCCCCAGAGCTTTTCTGCTTCTTCAGGCTTGTGTTCTATTCATCCAGAAAGGAACTTCTGCAAACTTCATGGTTTGGCTGACTCTAGTTACTGTGCCTCTATTCCTCTTTGCCTTGAAAGGGCTCCACTGGCATTTTGGCTTTGAGGGTTGAAAGGGTACTCAGAGATCCTCTCTGGCCAACTTCCCATTCAATGACCAACTCTCTTTGAAGCCAAGTGGCGGTCTGGCCTCGGCTTGCACAGCACCAGGGACTGGAGCTCAGCCCTGACCAGAAGACCACTCCACTGAACAGAGGATTCTTCACATACAGGGGGACTTGGTGGCCTTTGTGTAATTCCACTTGTCCTGGCTACAGCTTCTGGAGGTCCACAGAACAGCGGTAGTCTTGTTTACGTGAGGTACAGTGACCGAATGGGTGCCCTTCCCAGGATCTGTCTTCTCTGGATGATTTATTCAGTCTGTCCCTCATGTGGACAGGAGTTCAGACCCCTCGCCATCCTGGCTGTCCTGCTGCACTGAAAGTGTGGTGCCTCGAGGGGCTATCATGTGACAGTTGTGACCTGGTGTGACCACGGCAGAGCTTAATGGGTTTTCCCATCCCTTGTTCTAATTTCTGTGCATCTCAATAACAACCTGCAGTCCCCAGATCTTCTGGCAACTATATCTCACTGTGAGTCTGTACTGGGCTTTTAAGCTAATTAAAACTCTTACCTCTGCCTCATTCAACCTATTCTTAATCTAGGTTTCTCTATTCTGTGAAATCAAGTGATTGTTTTTGAACCAAAGGGAGGACTTTATATTTTATCTTAACAATTTCCCATGAAACCAGCCTGTCAAAGTCATTTTGAATCTCTATGCTGTTTTCTGCCTTTGCTGTCCCTCCCAGCTCTGCAGATTCACTAAATGCATCTTTGGTTTTGCTCTGGGAAGCCACTGCCATGCTGTGAGGATACCTGAGTGGGCCACAGAATGATGAGGAAACATGTGCAGGAGAGAAACCACATGGCCCAGATAGAAGAGTGAGAGCAAAAGCAGAAACTGCCTAGAGTCTCAAAGGCCGAACCTGGAACTCGCCCAGCACCACTTCTGTCTCATCAGGAACAGAGGAGGGGAAATCGATTCCAATTCCTGTGGGGAGGAGCAGTGTGCACTCCGGGGAAGGCAGGAACGGGCGGTGGCCATCCTCGGACACCAGCCTATCACATACCACCTACAGTCGGTATGAACATTAAAGCAAGTTAATACATGCGAAGCACTTAGAACCATGCCTGGTTCATAATGCATAGAAGTGTTTGCTGTTAGCTAGATTCAAACCCAGGAAGTAAGGCAGAGCCAAGATCAGGGTCATGATGCACACCACTGGACTCGTCTTGCTTCATTGAGCTGGGTGACTTACTAAGCCTTCACTGGCTCCAGTCCCACCCAGGGGAGAAGACCACCTCTAAGGTGTTGCCTACATGTTGAATCTCACTGTCACGGCAGCCCTTGTGGTCGGTGGTGATTCTCACCCCACACAGGGGAATGGTGGCTCAGAGCGGGAAATCCCCTTTTTTGGTTACTAGCTGGTAAGCATGGAAGCCAGACAACAAAAGTCTGTCCTTCTCTATCATGTGGGATTCTGTAAAACGGCTTGCTGGGGTCCAGACAGCGGGTGTCCATGGCAGTCCTGACACCCACTGGCGTGGACTCTTTATTGAAAAAGGCAGCGTGGACCACATGCAAGGCTGCTCTCAGGGAAACCTGTGGGTTTGGACGATCCTCACTTTCTGGATCTGTCACCTGCTTTTCCCATTTAATTTAATTAATTAATTTTTAATGTTTATTTATATTTGAGAGAGAAAGAGCAAGAGGGGGAGGGACAGAGAGAGAAGGAGACACAGAATCTGAAGCAAGCTCCAGGCTCTGTGCTGTCAGCACAGAGCCCGACGTGGGGCTTGAACTCACAAACCTTGAAATCATGACCTGAGCCAAAGTCGGAAGCTTAACCGACTAAGCCACCCAGGCCCCCCTCATGTTTCATTTTAAAAGGCTTCTTAGTGCTTCTTGGAGCTCTTCTATTTTAGATCCCATTTGAAGGATTGTACGTATCTTGTCTCTGAGAGTTTGGGCAGCACTGACACCCCCCCCCCCATTCCCATTGTCTGGTCCTTAGCACAACCAGGGCCCCAGAACACCGCACCAAAGGTGGGAGCTTCAAAGACCTCCCCACATCTGCAGCTCATAGGTGGCAAAAATGGAATTTGAACCCAGATTCTCTGAGTCCAAATATAGAAAATTATAGCACATAAGATTCCACTTTATCTTTCTGAGCATCACGTTCTCCATGCGTACAACAGAAATGACTTAGATCTTGCCCTTGTAAGCTTGCTCCGAGCCTCAAAAGCAATCATGAATGTTTATTCAACAAGTGTTTACAGAGCTTCTACTCTGTGTCAGGCACTGCTCGGGACACTGAGGACACAGATATGAACAAAACAGACAAAATCCCGACCTTGATGAGCTTACATTCTAATAAGGGAACGCAGTCCAGTTACCTCCTTGCCAGCCATCGGGCATTTTACAAAAACAATCAAGTATTTTCCTACCGAGCATCCAACACAAGGCTGGGTCAGAATTCACTCATTCATTCAATTTGTTTCTTCATTCATCCATCCATTCATTCAATTACTCACGTAAGCGTCAAATATTACCAAGAATCAGGTATGTACTCAGTGCGGTGCTAGGTGGTGGGAAAAGAGAAAGGGTAAGTAAGATAAACCGTGGCCCCGTCTGAATGAAGTTTACAGTCTAGAACGGGGAACAGACATTAAACTCAGGAAGTGTTATAAAAAAGCAGCAGCAATATCAACAACAGCAGCAGTCGTCGTCGTCATCATCATCATCATCCTCTTGGGCTGGTTTGAGCAACAGCTCACAACCTACGAAGGATGCTCAGTCAGCGTGTGCTAAATCAACTCCAGCTGAGCCCGATTCACAAGGTCTAGACGTGAAGCAGCGTCTGACGCATGGGCCGCTCTCTGCCTTGCTGTGAGCACGGGCTGGGCTCTGACCGGCCTGACAGCATCTTGATTGTGGCCCCCAGACAGGGCTGAGATAAGAGGGGGGTGCTGGGTAGAGTGTCACACAGGCAAAGTTGGGAGGTTCTGCAGGCTGACATTAAGCGGCACAGCAAAGAGCTGCTTCCTAGTGGTCCTGCTGCACATCTGTCGGCCTTCAGGCGCTATGGTAGTGTACCCACTAGCCTAGGCCTGATGCCAGCCCCCCACTTCCCTCATCCGAGGAACCCAGGCACCTTCTCCAGGGGCAAGGACCCGAGGAACCGGCTCAGGAAAGCACTGTCTTCCCCTTGCACGAGGCAGAGGCTAGGGCTGACTGGCTGCATGCTGGCACATTCCCTGTGACCTTCAAGCTCTAGGGTCAGATGGCCTCTCTCTCCTCCCCAGAGGTTTCCTCTTTCTTTAAGATTTCTGGCTCCTGACTGTCCAGTGTTAATGTTTGCTCCTAGAAGTACATCTGCTTTCCCATCCATCTTGTCTTTCCTCCTCCCAATTCCAAGCTTTTACTCGAAATTAAATCAAACTTTAAATCAATCTCCTCTCCCAAGGCCGAGCTTCCCATCGCTTATCCCCCTGGAAAAAACAAAAGCAAAGCCAGCCCCTTCTCCAGGTGATTGTTTTTAAAAAATTTTTTTTAACGTTTATTCATTTTAGAGACAGAGAGAGACAGAGCATGAATAGGGGAAGGTCAGAGAGAGAGGGAGACACAGAATCCGAAACAGGCTCCAGGCTCTGAGCTGTCAGCACAGAGCCCGACACGGGGCTTGAACTCACGGACCGCGAGATCATGACCTGAGCCGAAGTCGGCTGCTTAACCGACTGAGCCACCCAGGCGCCCCTCCAGGTGATTGTTAAATCACCTCCACTAATGCCTGTGGTGCATCAGCCAACCTGGGGCGTAGATTTGAGACTCTGTCACCCCAGGCTGCAGCTGTCACCTGCCACACTTTCTCCCCTGAGGCTCCCAAGGCCCCCACCCCCTTGCTCCTGCACAGGGCAGGTTTTCTAGACACACCCGATGTTAGGACAAGAGCCCCATCTGAATGGTCATTCTGCCTCCAGCCTGGCCCCCTCCCATCCCCTGCTGTCCTGGTGCTGGAAGATTTCCCTCTCAGAGCTCTGAGGGCCAAATCTGAGCCCCCAAACCTTCAGAGCCCGTCAACACTGTTGACAGAATGAGGACACAGGCTCCCAGACGTGGCAACCAAGCCCCTCCACATCCAGCTTCTGGTATCCCGTCCACAGTTTGTGTTTCCGCCAATGCGATGAGCCTCACACTTGGACTTCAGAGACTGTGCTCCTTCTTGGGCGCGAGCTGCCAGAAACCCCCACCCCCACCCAAGTTCACTTTAAATGCATTTTCTGAGCACCCCCCAATGTGTCAGGTCAGCTCTGCAGAGGCTGGCTGGGCTTGGTGACTCTGTCCAGAAGCGGACAACCCTCAGCTGAAGGACAACCTTCAAACCCTCAGCTGATCCCCCTTCTGGTTACCTAAAGAAGAAAGAACTCTCTAGGGCTGCGTCCCTGTCACACTCCTTTTCTGGTTTTAGTTTTTCTTTTCTTGTTTTAATTAAAAACATTGTAAAATATGGATTTCAATGGGTATCGTCTCACTGTAAGACACGAAAAGAATACAGATAAATCCCGAGTGTTTTGGTCACCACCTCACTCTCTGTGCCCTTCCCACAGCTTGTATTCCGAGGACTCCCCAGCTAAATTATTTCAGTTTATTTCACCCACTTTTTTAGTTAAGGTTGCACAACAATACAGTCAGATGAATCAAACAGTCCCACAACGCTTGGCATAAGGCAGCAATTCCTTCCTCTTCCACGTTGTCCGAATCTCTGTCACTGTTTCCAGCTCTTTCTGCCGGGGCTTTTCTCTTTCATTTCTTATGTTCATTTCAAAATAGTATGCTTACATTATTATGTCTTGTATTAAAATTCTAGGTATTATCTATGCAATTCCCAGCATGGAAGGCTGAGATATTTCTTTTTTCATGTCCCTGCCCCTAGATGGGCACGTCCTGCATCTTCCTGCACCTTCCTGCACCTCCACGACAAGGCTGGTTATGGCAGTCGGCACTCAGGGCTTATGCTCCCCTGCCAGAGATCTAATTTCGCGGAAGCGTCTAAGGATTCTTGTCTCTCCTCTTTCTAGAACTCCTCCCATTCAGACACTGGGCTACCTCTCCTTTTTTCCTCTGGATTGTTCCTCTCTTCTTTCTGGAAGATTGTGTCATGTTTTCCCTCCAACTCTTCCCTTGGGGGTTCGTTTCTGATATTTTATTTTTGGATTCTGGGAACTGGTTTGTTCTCTGACTGTCCATTTTACTGGTCTGTCTCTGAGGAAGTCGTGCATAGTTTTATATAAAATTTCCCCCCCTGCATGGTTTTTGTTCCCTCTCTTTTTTTCCTCTCTCCCTCCCTTCCTTCCACCTTTCTTTTTTCTTTCTCTTTCTTTCTTTCTTTCTTCTTTTCTCTTTCTTTCTTTCTTTCTTTCTTTCTTTCTTTCTTTCTTTCTTTCTCTTTCTTCTTTCTTTCTTTCCCTTCCTTCCTTCTTTCCACTTTTCTTTCTCTCTCTTCCTTCCTTCCTTTTCTTTCTTTCTTTCTTTCTTTCTTTCTTTCTTTTTTCTTTCTCTTTCTTTCCTTTCTCTTTCTTCTTTCTTTCTTTCTTTCTTCCTTTCTTTCTTTCTCTTTTCCTTCCTGCCTTCCTTCCTCCCTTCCTTTCCTGTGTATGTGTCTGTCCTTCACATGAGATTCTTTCCTTAAATAGGTAGTGACCCAAACCTTTTCATCCCTGCTTAGGACTGGTTCTGTAAATAGTGACCAGAAGCTGTATGAGGGGCCGTGAGGAACTGTCTACATGACAGGCCAACAGAGAGAGATGGGCCAGGGCTGCTTCCCTTGGGGAAGTGCTCCTGTCAGTATATATATGTGTGTGTGTGTGTGTGTGTGTGTGTGTGTGTATGTGTGTGTGTGTGTGTGTGTGTGTGTGTATAGACATGTATGTGTGTATGTGTATATATATATAGACATGTATATATATATACATATATACACACACACACAATTATATTTATATTATTATATTTTTTTTTTTTTTTTTTTTCTCGGCCTGTCAGATTCTTCAGTGAAAGTTCTCCATTTCCTTCCTGAGGGCTATTCTTGACTGCTGGGGCCTGGGAGCCACATGTGGGATGGAGACTGGGGGCGGTGGGGGGTGGTGCTAAGTAACTGGAGCCCATCAATCCCCGTCTCGTGCTCCAGCAGGCCAGCGTCTTCAGCCTGGAGGGCCCTGCTCCCAGCCCTCCCAGAGAACCAACTCCACTGTTACAGAGACGGAAGGCAGTCAGGCTTTCTGTGAGGTTGCTCAGGCGATCTGCGACCTAGTTGCTTTCTACGCTGACCTTCCACCAGTTCTGTTTTCGGCTCCTCTTTTGGCCTCGTTTCCAGAGATATCTGGCCTTGCCAATTCCTGAATCTTTGGTGGGAAGTGAGGGGGCGCTGCTTTGCAAACCAGACAGATCGTCGTGCTGTCCTAGTGCGGGCTCAGACTTTAGCTCTCCTGGGTCTGCTGAATCAGCCACGTCTCGCCCATCTGTCTTCTAGCATCCGGGATGCTGTGGGGGGCTGTCTCCCCCCTCCCTTCTACCCAGGTGTGTTCACACCTTCAAAAGCGCCAGTCAGGGCTCTACACTGGAGTTGCGGGGTTTTTAAATCTAGTCATCCTTAACTAGAAGTTTGATTTAACTTTTGATTTCCTTATTACTTTAGGAAGTATTATGAAGTGGGTGTTTTATTTTCACATGTATAGAACTTCTCTCTCTCTCTTGCATACACGCCCCCACTCAGTATCATTTTGCTAATTTAAAAGTCTTTCTTTTGTCCTACAGTCAATGAATGTGTCCCTGTAATTTCACTTTTTGAAAAAAAATTGGAGAAAAATGAGCATTGGTTTTCTTTGTTTATGTATCCTTCAAAGCTGTGTCATTAAGAGCATAAAAGTTTGCAAGTGCTCTATTTTCTCGGTATGTTATTTATATTATTATGAAATATTTCTCTTTGTTCCCATCACCTTGCATTCTATTATCTTTGATTTTGATGTTGCTAAATCTGCTCTCTTTCTGATCGCATTTGCTGGCTTATCTTGTCTCCATCGTTTTGTTTTGCAACCTTGTTGGTTTTTGCTCTTTTTTAAAGCCAGTCTTCCACTTTCTGTCATTTAAGAGACCGACGAATCTGACATTTGTGATGATGACACTTTGTTCCTAATCCTTGCCATCCTATTCGCTTATTTTTTGTGTTCTATTTACCTTTTCCTCTTGTCTTTTTTCCTTTCCTCCATTTTCCACCCATGTGTTGAGCTGATCACATTGAATTTGTTACATTTTCCCCATCGCATGTTTTGGAAGTTATACTTGCCATTTCTGTCCTGTTCCTTTTCTATTCAAAACCAAGAGACCCACAAGTGAAGGACTTGGGTGTCAGATCACTAGACTGAGTCCTCGAATGGTGGAAACGGACCAGGCTGCTCAACAAAGAATGTGGTAGGAGGTTTCATGGCTCAAGAAACACTTCCAGCGGAAGCTAAGACCGCTAAGACGCAAAAACCTGGAATCTTCTATTAGTAACCACAAGGTCTGTCTGCTGGAGAAGCCATCAGGGGCATGTGCTGGGAAAAGCAGTAGGGACAGGGGCACACTTCCAGGTTCTGCCCTAAAGCACTTTTGCCTTATCTTCCCGTGTGAGTCCATATGGCCCCTTTCCTCCATCTTGACTTTCCCCATCTCTAGCTCTTATGTTCTCCGCTGATCCTCCCGCTAGTGAGAAGGGGAGAAGGGAAGTGATGGGGCTCTGACAGAGAACAAGAGCATGGGCCGAGCATTATCCTCATCACGTGTTATGTGCTCTGGGCAGCATCAAGGGTAGTTGGACTTCCCTCCTCTGGACAATTACATCTGCTAGACAGATGACAGGCTGTCTGTCAGGAGGGTGCTTACTGCCTGGGCCCTTCTGTCACTGTAAACAGTGAGCAGGGCACATTTTTCCAGGAACCAGATATTGGGAATTAGTCCATTACATGTAGCTCATGCAATTAAGTGGAAATGTGTGGGCTATTTTGCCAGCAGGCATGCAGGTTTGAGATCATACTGTATAAGCTAAGTGAGTCAAATTTAACCAACAGTCTCCTGGAGACTGGGGACCTGTGTAACAGGGCTACCATCAGGCTTCATGGGGGAAGGAATTATGGGACAAAACAGTGTCCCGTGAGGATTTGAGAGTGTCGGCCAGGGGCCAGAACAGGGGCCCTGGGCATGACACTGGCATCTGTTGGGAGACACTGTCTCCTTTTAGAGATGCAAAGGCTCTCTGGCAGTGAATGCCCTGGTTTAGTTTGGATTGGGCCCCAGGCTCCTCCAGGCTGGTGGCTGAGGACGCGGACACCGCCATGTTATTAGTTGTTTCTACTACAAGCCACTGAAGTCTGGAAAAGATGAAAGGGGAGGGAGGGGAGTGTCCAGTTCAGGAAATCCGGGAGACAGAGCTTCCTCATGGAGCTGGAGCTGATGGGAGATGGGAGGAGGAGTATGTGGGGAAGCCCGTGGCAGGGGTCCATACATGGCCCGGGTCACCTGAGTATGTTCCTTTTGTCCCCTGGGCTTGCCCAGCATCAACATGGAGTTCTCCCAGGAGACAGTGCCATGGGCTAGGCCAGGAGGGGATGACAGGAGGGGCCACAAACAGGGTCCTAAGATGCTAGGAACCCTGGAATTTTTCACAGTCACCAGAGTGACCTGACGGTCACATGTAAGAGTCACTGATGGGTCCGCCAGAAAAGCCATCGTTGAAGGGCCAAGGCTGGTCTTGAACACAAAGAGTAAAGGCCAAAAGGCAAATGGTGGTGGGCAAGCTGGAAGCGTGGTGCCCAGTCTTGGAAGTGGGCTCAGTGGTAGGGCTGGGGAGGTGGGGAGCAAGGCAAGGGCAGGGCTGAAGAAGCATCAGATAGGCCATGTGCTAGAATTTGCCATCAGATATGTGTATGTGCTACGAGCTGATCCTTAGCGCATTTCTGTGGCATAGGGAATAATGTCTCCATTTAGCAGTGAGAAAAACCAAAAGCAAAAAAAAGTAAGTGACTTATCCCAAGTCATAAAGCTAGTGTGCTAGATCTAATGCAGATCAAATTCAGATATGCCTGACCCCAAAGTTTCTGTTTGTTCCACTCAACGTCTCTGGGAGCTGTGTTCCTTCCTTATGAAACCAAGGAGTCTGGACAAGATCAGGGTTTCTTAAGCCGTAGTTCAGAACCTTCTTCATGATTTGTGTCTTCCCTACCACTCCTCGGTGCTGGCATTTATGGAAAAGTTTTTTAGTCTTACTCAGTAGTTATTTTTTTATTCTGGTAAAGTATGCATAACAGGTAACTTAGCATTGTAACCATTTTTATTTCTTTCTTTCTTTTTAAAGAAATTTTAATGTTTATTTCTGAGAGAGGCAGAGTGTGAGTGGGGGGAGGGGCAGAGAGAGAGGGAGACACAGAATCCAAAGACACAGAATCCAAAGGGGCAGAGGGAGAGAGAGAGACACAGATACAGCTCTGCGCTGTCAGCACAGAGCCCGATGCGGGGCTCAAAGTCACAAGCTGTGAGACCATGACCTGAGCCAAAGTCAGACACTAAACCGACTGAGCCACCCAAGTACCCCAACATTTTAACCATTTCTAAGTGTACAGTTCAGGAGCACTAAGTACATTCACATTGCTGTGAAACACTTTTCAATTTTAACTTAGATGTATTTTAGAGGGGAAAACGTGATGTCACTGTCATGAACGGAACCCAGTACTACTTTCCACAAACAGAAGTTAACCATTAGAATACTACAGTGAAGACAGAACGTATGCACTATTGCCACTGAAGGCTCTGAGATGAGGCCAGCTCCTCCCTGTCCCCGTCCCTGTCCCCATTTTTTAAGGGAGGATCCCAAACCCTGGAGATGGCTAAACATATGCCTGCACCCAACAGATGCTTCCTCCTTGAGAGACTCAGAAGAACTGAAAGAGGGGTGGGAAGGTCATCTCACCGTGATGTCCATGTGATCCCGTGCTGTGCCTGGGTCCCTCCTCCCACCTTGCCCATCACTGAGCACCCTCTCTGCACCCCCTCCCAGACCCCATCTCCACACTGTGGGAACTGCTGACATGTGCACAGACTCCCACCCACCTGACCTTGGATCAGGTGGATCGTGCAGTATTGGTGGAGAACAGGAGGAGCCACTGAGAGGCAGAGGCATTGGACATAGGGGTTCCACAGTGAGCCGGATTTCAGTTTAGGGTTAGATTCGTCTTGGGTGCCCACCTGGGAGAGTGGAAGTAACAGGAGCGTTACCAAGAGGCTGAAAGGAATGCAGGGAAGGTTTGTTTTCCTTAAGTTGTACAGAGAGGCTCTCTATCCACATTATATGGAGACCTTTGCCTTGCTGAAGCTGTGGCCGTGCTTCAGTAAAACAAGCTGTGATACCAGGAACATGGGGGCTGGGAATAACAATCACTTTGGAAATCCTGGCTAAGTGTCACCGTGAGTGAGGTCAGTGGCTTAGGGGCTGGAGGAGTGGAGGTCCTGACAGGAGGGTCTCTGCCTTCTCCCCTCTCCTGGGCCTAGTTAGCCCTCCCTCGGACCCTGCCGTGATGCCCCAGGACACAAGACACGTGCTTCTCACCTGGGGCTTGGTCTCATCTTTGTCCTTGTAGTAGAAAAGCTGATCCCCACGCAGCACGAACCAGCGCGGCTGCCAGTTCTTCATGATGCTCCTCTGCTTCTTCAGCCAGCCCTCCTTCAGTATGGGACCCAGCCTGTGGGGGCATGGCGGCCGCCCAGGGCTCCGGCTCTGCTCCCCCATCACCAGGCTTTTGGAGCGGGCTGGAAGCCAAGAACACACGCGATGAGTATGAGGGATGCACGCCTGTTGTCAGTCCTTGCCCCATCCTGGCATCCCCACTGCCCTGTGACCAGGGCATAGGAGCCTAGGCCAGCAGGGCATGAGCGTGCTTGGCATATTCCCCCTGGGCACAAAGGGCCATGGACTGCAACACCTCAGCAGCAGCCACCTAAGGTTATCCACTTGGGATAGGTGCACAGCATGCCTGCTTGGTTAGTTTCTGCTATGTCTCTAGGCCCTTAGGGTCTTCATTTCCCCAGGTTTGGTCATCCATCCATGCGTCCATGCATGCATCCACACATCCATTTACTCACTAATGCATGCATGCATGTATGCATCCATCTAGCCACGAATCCTTCCTTCCTTCCTTCCTTCCTTCCTTCCTTCCTTCCTTCTTCCATCCATCCATCCTTCCATCCATATCTTTCCTTCCATCCTTCTATCCATATCTTTCCTTCCATCCTTCCTTCCTACTTTTTCCATCCATCCTTCTTTCCTTCCTTCCTTCCTTCTTCCATCCATCCATCCATCAATATCCTTCCTTCCATCCATCCATCCATCTCCTTCCTTTCATCCTTCCTTCCTTCCATCCATCCATCCTTCCTTCCT
>NC_064818.1:45056558-45182364 GCF_023721935.1 Panthera uncia
TCCGATTCTGTGTCTCCCTCTCTCTCTGCCCCTCCCCCGTTCATGCTATGTCTCTCTCTGTCCCAAAAATAAATTAAAAAAAAACGTTGAAAAAAAAAATTTTTTTTTAAAAAAAAATAAAAAACTCACAACACTTCTTTGAAGAACGGGGGTCAGACTTTCTCCCCTATTTCTCCCACCCAGTTGGAAGAGAGCTAGCATAGAATCCTGTTCCCCAGCCTCATTATGAACAATTCTGTGGTACACCTGCACGAAAGGATGCCAGTTCAGTCCGTGGCTCCACTGCCCATTTCTGAAGCTATGGAGGTCCCATGAGGCAAAGGTTGATAAATGGATGTCTGAACAAGAATGCTGGATGGATGGAAAGACCGATGAATGAAGAGCACCTCAAAGACCTTCCACTGGTTCTGGAAGTGCCAGTGCATTCATGGGTTTCTGTTCAGGGTCAACAGTTGTGCTGAGATTGTACTCATTGGGAATGGGGTCCAAAGAAATGGGAAGTGACATGAAAAGCAAGAGGCAGGGCTCTAGACCTAGTTCTGTGCCCAACAATTACTCTGTCCCTCGGTTCCCCTGCCCCTGACATGTCAGGATGTGCAGGAAGTACCTAACATGAAAAATAACAGGCATAGACAAGAATCTGCTCAACAAAATGCAGGTTGTTCTTATCATTTTTATAGGCTGGTAAGAGCCTTCTCCCTTCATATACCGGCCGATGACATTACGGAGCTCACAAGGCTGTTTCAGGCTGGCAGCAGCCCCATCACGCCTGGGTCCACATCCTTAACCTGCCGTTTGTCCCGACCTGTCTGAGGTCACCACCGCCAAATAGAAAACAACTGCCGAGGTTGTGATTACAGTTTAAGGGAGGATTCAGGTGAAATGGCACGAGGGCACGGATGTATTCGTGAAAATCAGGCTGGACCACAGTGTAGAAATAGAAAATCCATTTGCAGGCTTACAAACCTCAGCCTGTGGAGGTCTCGTTGTTCTCCGAATATTGCTCAAACCCGTTTTGCTGGAAGGTGACAGAATCAGGCATGGCACGTGGATGTCTGTACCTGTGTCCTGTTGGTGTGCATGTTGCTATATCCCTCAGATGTCTTAAGGGGCAAGAAAGGAGAGCTTTGGAGATATTGAGGATGCCTCGTTTGTGTACAGACATGATCTAATTTCGGCCCGGAATTCATTTATTTGTCATTTGAAACAAGGACCAACCCAGTCAGAGCACAACGTATTTTAGGAATCACCTCGTAGACTTGGACTTGACCTGGAACACAAAAAGGGCTCCGGGAAGGCTTGTAGTGTGGCCTTTTGCACACACACAAAATGTGCACGCATTTCCCGGTGCACAGGCCTCTCTGCGCACGTAGGAGGACACCCTGGGACAGCTGGGACAGCTGTGTCGTTCCTGCCCTGACTCTGAGTGACTTCGCAGGGATGTACCCAGCTGATGTCTCTCCATCTCGCCCTCCATGTTGAAGGAATTACTGTCTGCCCCCAAATGCAGTCATTAAAATGAGTGAAGTAACAATCATTGAGTTATATTTTTTGAAAAAACGTTCTCAGCATTTAATTATTGGTTGTGGCGTGAGAGGATTTAGATAAGTTGATAATGCCGACTTTATGTAATTTATTTTTACTAGGCAATTACGGGCTGTGTTACATCCTGGCAGCAAGGTATTGTGGGGCATCTTATTAAGCATAAAGCCAGTAAACACTGATGAACAATTTTGCTGAACTAGGCATGCAATTTAGAAAGCAATAATACACAAATCCAATTTGGTACACAATGGATACCGCAGCCCGTCAGCACATGTAACTATCACAGCCTGCAAATTAAATTGGGACGGCCCTTTTTGCAACGGCACAGGCCAAGATTAAATATATTTTCCCCTCAATTTAACAAGTTGCTGACCACAAATATAAATATGTGTGTATGTGTTTGTGGCTCTGCCCGTGGACATCCACGTGCATGCATGGGTTTCCTAATCGTTCTCTCGCACGATCCCCACAGGTCACAGGTGGGAGAAGAATCTTGCCCTCTGTCGAGAGCTGGATGTCAGCCTTGCTTTGACAGGGAAGCCCAGCAAGACCAGCCCTGCGGTGACAGCCCTAGCCGTGTCCAGGTAACCAAGGCCTGGCTCCTTCGGGCCTCCAGCAGCTCAGGGCTCAGGTGGCCTGGCCCTGGAAAGTCGCCTCACTGCTGTAGGCACCAGGGAGGGCCCACCTTGCACAAGAGGCAAATGAGGAGCCCACGTAGGGCCCTAGGAAATGTTTTTTAACACACACATGTTCGTGCTCTCTCTCTCTTTCAAATACCCGTGGATTCATAAAGAAATGTAAAAGGGTGTAGCTTTGTAACTTCATGCTGGGGAGGCACTGTTTTCCTGAGGCCCGCTACCAATGCTAACATTTGGCGTGATGAGTATCGTACGCTAAAAAAAAAAAAAGCGCCTTTTGAGAGCTCTAAGCCAGTGCAGAATAGCCAAGTGTCAGCCACTACACTTGATAGACATTATTTGATTCTTCATAATTACCCAGTGGAGGTTAAGTGGTCCTTTCTGTCATTAACCCATTGCTCACACTAGGAAGTGGAGTCTCCGGAGGCCGCGGGCCTTGGAGAGGCCCTTCCCTTCCTCCCTCACTGCCCTGCAGTTGCTGGCTCAGGATCTGTGGTGGTGGGAACCACACAGTGTTCCAGAAGCCAGGCTGAAATGAAGTGGGCTAGTGTAGGACATGGGAAAAGGGGGCCGGAGAGTCCGGAGCCCGAACTCTGCTGGAAAACTTGCCATTCGTTTGTAGGGGGGCCAGACTGTCTCTTCACAGGACAAAAGGCACACCTGGAGATGCTGGAGAGAAAAGGCAGGGCCTCACCCTGCTGCCAGGAGCCTGGGCATCTTGGGGAGTCCCCCCATACTCATGAGGGGTGCCACAATCCTCAGAGCTCAGAAGTTCCCCCTCTTCGGGGTCAAAGCATTCTCCAATTCTCCCAGCCCCCACCCCTGCCTCAGGTGGAGGTCAGGTGCAGGCCCCACGGGGTCCTGGACCGAACCCGCCATGTCGCAGCGTCCTGAGTGCCCGCTGGGATGAGTGGGACCCACAGGCTTGGCTCTAACACTCCTGTCTATTCCTTCTCTTCCCAAGAAACCAGACCAAACTTCTGGTCGGCGATGAGAAGGGGAGAATATTCTGCTGGTCTGCAGAAGGGTAGGAAGAAAGACAGTGGAGGTCAGGTGGAGTGAGCGGCAGGTGCCCTGAGTGGCAGCAGCAGCACCAGCAAAAGGAGGCTGTCGCAGTGCCTGGGGCACAGAAGACTCTCCCCTGAGGAAGGGGCTGCTGGCCATCAGAGCTGCACACCCCGAGCCACTCCATGGCCCATGCGACTTTGGCCTTGGGTTGCCCAAGGACACACTCCATAAAAAGGAGAAGAGCACCTGGGAGCCTGGGAGCAGCGATCTGGAAACTGTGACTCACTCACAAGCTGCCCACGAACTCACAAGACTCACCTTTTCAAAGGGCTTATTACACTGAAAAAAATTGGGTCACTTGCTGGAAACTAATGGGAAATATTGGATTGTCTTTATTTTATTAAAATGACCGTTTTCAAAATGCAAGAGGGCTCGTGAGTGTAAGATCACCACCCTTTTCCACTCAGGTGTTTGCATCCCATACCTAGAAAGGCAGGAAGGCCTCAGAGAAGCACAGCCCGCCCTCAGAGTGTTTCTCAGGCCCTCCTGCCTCCTTCCCTGGAATCTGGCTTTCCTGCAGGCTTGCCCGCCAGACAAGGGTTCATGGGGAGCGAGGGGCTATGCTCAGGAGGCCCGGCTAACATGGCTGACAGGACGTGAACGTGAGTCCTCTGGCAGGCATAGGGAAGTCAGCCTGGGGGTGAGGGAGAGGCACGCTGCCGAGGTGTGCCTACCCTATCTCTGTGCCCCAGAGAAGACTTGGGCTTGGCAGGCTTTTCCCAGGGCCTGACCTTTCATGAGGGGCAAGGACCCCCATCCACATGTTGATTTGGAGCTGGAGCTCCTCCTGGGAAAATTCGGGCTGCTACGTGACTTGTGCTCTCCATCTGAGAAGATGGCAGGTAGGGAGTCAGCTGAGCCCCTCTGAGGAATTCCAGTGCCTTCCAAGGCACCAGTCATTCTCAGTCCTGTTGTTGGGCACTGAAGGCATCATCCGATTCCAATGCCTTCTCTCCACCCCCAGACTTTCAGAGCTCCTTGAAAGGCAATTCACCTGCCTCTTCAGTGAAATCAAGTCCGGGCGGGTGCACGGGGATTTGGGGCGGCAAATCTCCTTAGCAACTCCCCTCCCTGAGATTTTTCCCTCCAGGGAACACAATCCTTTCCATATTTCTGCAAGCCCTGCAGAGGCCCTGATGAGTGTCCCCATTCAGCGTAGCTCAGGCCTGGGAATGGCAAGAAAATGGACTTGATGTCTTATGGCCTGGGTCGCCTGGCCTCCAGGGGCAGTGAATCAATTTAAAGATAAATCTTCAGAACGGACAGGTGGTACGCAGCTATGTCAAAGATAGTGAATGAGGGATGGTTAGGAAACAGTGAGCTATCTGTAAACTTTGAGGTCTTTGCAAAGGGCAAGACAGAGGACGAGGTGCTTCTCAGGTCCACTGCCCCCCTCCCTGGGTGAGAAGGGCCTGTGTCTGACCCCAGGGCCAAGGATCTCGCCTGTCTGCATGTGCTCTTAGCAGACGCCCCATTTGCAATCCCCTCGTCAGTCTGGGGCTGCACGGAAGGGCCATAAATTGAAGAGTGGAGAGCGCCACTCCCCAGGAAGGCCAAGAAGCAAGTCATAAATATCAAGGCTGGGCGTGCTGTCATGTTTCAAACACCATCCATAGCATTTACCTGAGGCTGAAAGGTCTGCTGGCCCAAAGGCTGTCTTGGGCACATTCACTTGACAAATATTTCCTGGACGCTGCCTTTTGCTTGCCCACATCACTAGGAAAAGGGAGGGGTGGGGGTCAGGTCTTGTTGGAGTCTTGGTGATAAGATATCTGTGCAAACAAATGTGACTAGGGGTGGAAGGGCTAAAAGAGAGACATCCCATGCCTTAGGGAGGACCTAGGCGATATTGTGGCTGCAGTAGTCTGCTCAGGCTTCCAGAACAAAGTACCATAGGCTGGGGAGCTTAAACACAAAGATTTTTCGGTTCTGGAGCCTGGAAGTTCAAGATCAAGGTCAGCAAGGTTGGTTTCTCCCGAGGCCTCTCTCCGTGGCTTGTAGATGGCTCTGTCTCTCCCTGTGTCCTCACATGGATCTGTGTGTGTGTGTGTGTGTGTGCGCGCGCACATGTGTGTGCGCGTGTGTGCGTGCGCGCTAATCTCTTCTCATAAAGATACCAGCCATGTTGGATTAGGGTCCATCCTAATGACCTCATTTTACTTTACTTATCTCTCTAAAGATGTTATCTCCCCAAATTGTCACATTCGGAGGTACTGGGGAACAGGACTTCAGCACAGGGATTTTGGTGAGACACAGGTCAGCCCATAACACCGGCTGAAGTAGATGGCCCTGGAGCAAAACTTGGAAGGGCAGATAGGACTTAGCCTTGTCCAGCTGGAGAGCGGGATGTTGTAGGAAGAGGAGGCAGCCTTGGCGAAGGCACAGGGCATGCCAGGCTGGAGCTAGAAAGAAGGAGCAGGAAAAGATAGAGGTCTCAAGACAGGTAGTGAGGGGCTTCCTTAGCCTCTGGGGACAGAGACCTCCGTGTTGGGCTCACTTTCACTGGCTCAGCTGGAGACAGTAGCTGTGCCCAGCTCTTGCAAAGTTAAGCTCCTCCCCATGACAATTGTTTAATAACTGTGAGACCAGCCCCCACCCCCAGCCCCATCACTGCGATAACCCGGGTCTCCCACACTCCCATCCTGGGAAGGTCTCAGCTCCGTTCACCATTCCAAATAAATGCTGCTTTCCCACCCATTAATCACAGTAATTCTTGCCCTGACCTTTTTCGGCTCTCCCTCTCTGCTGAGAGGCCAGGGAAGAGAACCCAGTGCCATGGACATGCCTCCAATTGCAGAGAGGAAAGCAGGTTTCCCAGTTCAGTCTTCAAAAGTGCAAGATCAGGGTGTGCATTTGAATCAACCCTCCGGGAGATAGCTTTACCCACTGTGGGCGCCAGCAAGGCTCGAGCCGTGCCCACGTCTCTATCTGGACGGGCCTGGGCTCACCTGGGACAGCCTTACATTAAAGAGTATTCATTGTTTATCAGAAGTTTAAATTTAACTGGATGTCTCATATGTGTATTTGTTAAGTCCCAGTGCCCTGCTCCCTGGACGTTCTAGAGACAGGGAAGGATGGTAGCCTGCCCAAGGACCTGATGCCCCATAAGTACTCAGTGCATGATGCGTGAATTGCTTCTGTGAATTGCTGGGAACTGATGGCGAGACTGCAAGGGGTTCTTTGTGCCACTGACCAAGTTTCCAGGACCCTGTGGGTCTCTGGCCCTCGTTCTTCATGGGCACAGTCTCCTGCCTGACACCGACCCTTTGTTTTTCCTTTATGCTCTGCGCTCCAAGGAGAGAAGCCCAGTCCCCAGAAGCCACTCAGGACAGCAACTGCTTCCCCCAGGCTCAGCCAGCAGCTAGGAGCCGAGTCCTGAGAACCCAGTCACGGGGCCTGCAGAGAACTCAGAGATTGGATTTGACCACATTAGCATGCAGCCGAGCAGGGCACATTTGGGGAAGAATAGACTCTTCATATGAAAATCCTGATGAAATTTGTTTAGCATAAGATCAAATCTCTCTAAGCCAAAATCAGTTTTGCTTTAGTAAGTTCTGGGTACATATCGCATGTGCAGATCCAGGGTATGTGTGTGCGTGTGTGTGTATGTGTAATTGCTTACACGAGTGTGTCGTTTCCATTTCACTCTTAAGGGCTGCTGCCCATAGCACCTTCATAGTCTTCTTAGTAAACAGGAGGATTTTCCAAATTGTCTCTTTCCCCCAAATCCCCAAAGGCGAGAAACTGTGTTGCCCCAGGCTGAGATCTCTGTCTGTCTCCCGACTGGTTGATACAGACACCCCTTGTCTAAGACCCACTATTGCCAGTTGTCAAAAATGATTTTCTTAAATGCACCACCCTGCAAGAACTCCAGGTCACCTGTGCCCCAGTCCTGTGCAGGACACGCTGGGCAGTCCTCCGTCTTCACTCAGGAAGTAGGCACTGACGAGTTCTCACTGACATCAGAGTGATGGCTGACGTTAACTATCCACCCAGGCAATTGTTCATTCGTTCATTCATTCATTCATTCACTAGCATTGCCCAAGGGACCACTGAGTGTCTGTTCCAAGCCAGGCTGGGACCTGATGGAGAGAGGCTGAGTCTGGACACGGATGCCTGAAACCGAACCCCTAAGAGCCCGGAGACGTCAGTGGTCACACAGCCCCTCTAATTCTGCTATTTTACAGGTAGGGAAACCGAGGCCCAAGAAAAGGAAGGGACTTAACTAAGGTCGTGTAGCAGGTCAGTGGCAGAACCTGGTCAGGGCTCCAGACGCGAGTACCCCCTCTGATGTACCACACGGCCTTGTGTTCCTTCAAGGGCTGGGGGCGCATGGGCAAACAGAAGCCTAAATAGCCTGCCTCCAGGCCCTGGAACCTTGGCGCCCTACCTTCTCTCCAGTGCCTGGGTTTCCAAGAATAGCTGCCCTACCCCACCTCGTGACAAAACACAGGATGAAGAGTGTGAGTAAATGCTTTGCGAAGAATAAAAAAAAAAAATGGTTTGGACATTTTGTATCAGAAGAGACCAGCTTGGATACCCCCTGCAGTGAGGAACTCACTGCCCCAAACAGCAGCTCTCTGGGACCTCGAAGTTCATCCTTCCCACTTGGAGCACAAGTCACCGGAGGCCCCTGCACTGGGTAGCCCGCCCCTGGGAGCAGAGGCTGTGAGATGGCACTTTCTGACCCCACGCCACTTCTCGGGCTCGGTGTCCCTCCTCCCCAGTTGTCCTTCTTTCCTGTTGTTCTGTAAGATCGGACTGACAATTACAGATTAAATGAGGTACTGATTAAGACTAAGATTAAATGAGGTAATGTGTGTAAAGCTCTTACCACAGAGCGGGAGCTTAGGAAATGCTTATTATTGTGGTTAGGATTGTTAATGTGGTTTCTCACACCGGGCCTGATAGGAGGCAAATGGCTTTCCTTTTCTTCTCTCTCCTCTCTGGGGCATTATCCCCTCATTCCTAAGCTTCCAGAATGTTTCTCATTCCTGTTTGTGATTTCTCTACACCACCTGTATCAACTACAATCACTTTCATGCTGTCTTTAACTGCACTCGTTTTGTGAACTTGAACCTTATTTAAGCATTAATGTCTGTGAAATCACAGGTGTGATGTACAGTCTCTATTTTTTTCTAATTACATAACAAATAAATGCAAAAAAGAACTCTTGTCCATGTACCTCCTACAACCACCTCCCGGTCCTGGGTCTCTTAGATACAACGTCGAAAGTATAATCCATCAAAGAAAAAGTAGGTAGACCAGACTTTGTCCAATTCAAGATCTTCTGTTCTTTGAAGGATACTGTTAAACAAAAGACAAGCCACAGATTGAGAGAAAATACTGGCAAGCCACACATCTGACCCAGGACTTGTATCCAGAGTACATTTTAAAACTCCCAGAATTCGGGGCGCCTGGGTGGCTCAGTTGGTTGGGCGTCCGACTTCGGCTCAGGTCATGATCTCACGGTCTGTGGGTTCGAGCCCCGAGTCGGGCTCTGTGCCGACGGCTCAGAGCCTGGAGCCTGTTTCAGATTCTGTGTCTCCCTCTCCCTGACCCTCCCCCGTTCATGCTCTGTCTCTCTCTGTCTCAAAAATAAATAACCGTTAAAAAAAATAAAAAATAAAATAAAAATAAAACTCCCAGAATTCAATAAAAAGGAAATAAACAACCCAGTAAAAAAAAAAAATGGAAAAGATTTGAACAGACACTTCAAAGAAGACACCTGGCAAGCAAGTATGCCCATGAAAAGATGTCAGTGTCATTATCATTAGGCATATGCAAATTACAGCCAGATGCCAGACCACAACATTGTAAACATGGCTAACGCTAAAAAGACTGACCAAACCAAGTATTAGGAAGGATGCCACTCCCACACGGCGGGGGGGGGGGGGGGGGGCGGGGATATAAAATGGCACAACCACTTTGGACAACAGGCAGTTTCTAGAAACATAAACTCTTTCTTCCCTTACGGTATGAAAGCAGCTAGAGACAATTCATAAACCCATAAAAGAATGAGTGTACCTGTTCTTACACGATTTTATTTATGGATGCTAAAATTTGAAGTTTATGTAATTTTCACACCATGAAGTATTATGACTATGTTGACTTTTTTTTTAAACATCAAAAAATGTAAAGCGGCACCTGGGTGGCTCAGCCGGCTGAGCGTCCCGACTCCCTGATTTCAACTTGGGTTGTGATCTCGTGGTTCATGAGATCAAGCCCCAAGCCGGGCTCTGCGCTGACAGCGCGGAGCCTGTTTGGGATTCTCTCTCTCTCTCCTTCTGTCTCTGCCCCTCCCCTGCTCATGCTGTCTCCCTGACTCTCTAAAAATAAAGAAACTTAAAAAAAAAAAAAAGTAAAAATCACTCTTGGCCTGCAGGCTGTATTCAAACAGGGCTGCAGTTTGCCCATCTTGCTCTTGGGCTAAGTACCCACGGCCGTTCCATGATGAATGTGAAGAGGCTTTAGGGATAAGGCTGCAAAGACTGGAGGCAGCAAAACCAGCCCCAGGTTGGGAGGGACACCTTCTCCCCATTGCTGTGTGAAACACAGTGTGATTGGCGTCAGGGAGCCTGAGGGGCACGAGCTACCCAGGTGGCCTGTGGAGCACAGGTGAGAGAAGGGGAGGAAGGTGGGGAGCCCTCCAGGGGCTGGAGGTGATACCCACAGGGCAGCTGGAGCTGGGGAAGCCATGGAGTCAGCTCCTGAAGGCACCTGACACCCCCAGGCGACTTCTTGAAATAACTGAGCCGTCTTCCATTCCCCCTGGATGACCGGCATTGTGCGGCAGAGAGCTCGGCCCATGGAGGAGGGGCATTCCCACTCCTCACCTGAACCACATGCTAGAGAAGCCTGGGGGCTGAGGGGTCCCAGGGTGAAGAGTGAGCACACCCCTCCTCGCCGGTGTTAGCGGCTTGGGCTTTTCAGAAGCCCGCAGTGACCAGGGGAAGGGCCGGTTGTGCTCCTGGCCTCTCATTGCTCAGAGTAGTGAATTGTAATTACCCCCAGCCGCCTGCCTAGGGGAGGGTGCGACCATCTTCACAGTCTCCCTATTAGTGATCTCTGGGGCTTTGGGACCCTGGCAGGGGCACAAGCCAGTGGTTTGAGGAAGCAGGTAGAGCCTGCAGGTGTCTCCTGTTTGGGCGGTTCAGAGCTAATCATTGTTTTGAGTCCGAAAGCCTTGGGGAAGTTTGGGGAGCGCATCCAGTTTGTAGCGCCCCCCGCTGCTTCCTACCGCTTTGGTTTTGCAAAGCCGCATCAGGCATTCGCATTAGCGGACTGGCCCCAGGACCCAGTTCAATTTGCAACCACTGGACTAGCATCTTGGGGTAGACTCAGAGCCGGGGAAATGCACTGACGTCCCCGTGTCACTGCACCCAGGGGCAAAAGAACACACCGCCTAGTGGCCCATGAACCCAGACCCCTCAGAATCAATAAGTGGCTTGCAAGAATTTCTCAGCAATGCACTGGGGTGATGCCTCCTCGGGGCACCTCCGCATTTATTCATAATTACTTATCCAGCACCGACTCTTCTCAGCCCCATGATGCAATGGTGAACCAGACAGATAAGGTCCCTGCCCCAGGGAGTTTAGAGTCCAGTCGCGGAGACGGACGAGGACAAAGAAAAGATCACAGCTAGTGGGGAGTTGGGACATCAGGGAACGCTCAAGGTAGAGCAGCCGAGACCCACCCTTCAGAGAGTTGGTTGCTGAAGAGCAAAAGGCCCCGGACACATGTTGTCTCATGTTATCTCGTATCTCACAGTGAAGGAAACTGAGGCTCGGAGAGGCCGAGTGCCCAGCCCCACCGCCCGACCCTGCATTGCAACGAAGAGACAGAGGAGGTCCTTGTCAGACAGCACTGAGCCTCTCTGGGCCTCCTCCAGTGTCCTTTCCTTGGCTCTAAGACGTGGCCCAACTTGTCCCTCCCCTGATGTTCCTTCCAGGGCACATCGTGGCTCGCTCTCTCTCACCTGTGCTCCACAGGCCACCTGGGCAGCACGTGGCTGGGAGGGGCGGGTGCTTCCATGCTGTCTGCCTCCATCTGGATTGCACCATCACCAATAGAGGAGCCGGTGACTGCGTCCTCTCGGAGCACTAGTGCCTAGCCCAGGGCTTGCTGCAGGGGACGGGGACACACTGCTGCGAAAGGGACCCAGGGCGGGCACCTTGAGGCTGGCTCAGGAGTGCCCTGGCTCTGGGTGAGGCGGCACCCTCTGGGTGGTAGAGGGAAGCATATGAATTTGGGCGTCCTCTTCCTGTAATGACCCCAGGGAAGGCTCTTTTTCCCACCTGGGTTGCAGGAGAAGAGGTTTCCGGGGAGGAGAGAGCCTGAACCGAAGCACCAGCTAGCCCACACCTGGACCCTTCCGTGGCCCACCTTCCCCCTGCTGCTTCCATCCCAGCCCATCACTCTGGACTGAAATTTCACCTTTCCTGGCCAACACACTAAGCACCTGTGAGGTCCTGAGGATCAGCGATGCACGTCCTTCCTGTGTGTTTACATCTGTCTGTACTGCCTAGAGGGGCTGGTCCCACATGGGTACTCCAGGAAGACGTGAATGAGCGAATAGATGAATGAGTGATTGATGAACCGAAAGGAGCCCTCGAAAGTTCTACATATATGTTTTCCCGGTGTCTTGCCAGACCCTAATAAACCATGACCGCAGAGAGCGGCCCTGGGGCTGGGGGGCGGGGGCTGAGCTCCGGCAGGAGGACCGCCTGCCTGGTTGTGCCACGGCCACCTCGGCCTGGGGACCGGCAGACACTTGGCTGGGGACTAAAACACTGAGGACTGGAGCTGGAAAACAGAGGCAAAAAGGGGCGTGAGCGACAAAGAGAAAGAGCCGGCAATACCATGGGAACAGGGTCTCCCCTTGGAATAGGGCCTGGGCAGGGGGCAGGACGCCTGGTAATCGGCTAACCACAGCCGGACCTTCCCAAGATGGGCAGCCTCAGTGCAGCTGCCACAGGTGGGAACAACCCACCCTGGCTAAGATGTGGCTTTGAAGTAGGACCGACTGTGGCTAATATCCCAGCTCCGCTGAAGAACTCGAGGAACCTTACACAACCTCTCCGAGCCTCGTTTCCAAAATCTGTGAAATGTCAGGGATCATACCCAGTCCTGTTGGAGGATTAACATGCCTACTGGGCAGTTCACACATTCCCGTAACCGGGGTCCTGTCACCGCTGCTAAGTGGCGAAGCTGGCCTTTCGGAGCCTGCCTGTCAACCAGCCCAGAGCCGTGGGCTGCCCATCCCCTCCGTGGACCTTCTGTTCTCCTGGCCTGCCACCCGCTCACGCATTCATCAAACACTGAACCCTCGTCACCAAGGGATCACTGTGTGTCCAGTGCCAATCGAGGCCCTGGTGATGCAGCAATGACTGATAAACAAAACCCAAGCCCACAAGGCCCTTGCACTCTACTCTGGGAGATAAACAACAGATACATAAAGAAAACACCTAGTAAGTAAGGTGCTCCTCCAAGGAGAGAGAAAGAAACAGGTAGGAAAGGGGCAGGGAAGAGGGAGGAGAAACGTGACAGGGCACCCGGGGACCGCTGCCCCAGCAAGGTGACATCTGAGAGCTGACGCAAGCAAGGGAGTGAGCCAAGTAGGGGTCGGGGCAGAACATTCCAGCACAGGGATGAACAAGTGCAAGTATCTGCTTCTCTGAGAAACAACAGGGAAGAGACTTTGATTTGGGGCAGAGTGATGGAGAGAAGCAGGGACAGGGGCAGAGTGGAAATGAGGAGAGGGTCACAGAGAGCCTGTCACCCAGGAAGGTCAGGGGTCTTTGGGCTACAGACCTGGAGAAGGAAAGGTAGCTTCCAAAAAGTGGCAGCAGAAGGTATCAGTCTGGCCAAGTCTGGCCAGGCGAACCTGGCCTCATACCACCCACATCGTAGGAAGGTCCCTCCCGGCTTTGCTTGAAGAGGGAGAGCGCTCACCCCCAGCAGCTCTGATTGGCCGTGACTTCCCGCTCCCGTGGCCCTGGCATCTCACATCCACGGGAGCTGTCTCTGGAGACCGGGCACAATGCCGTGGGCCTTAACCAAACCGGGAAGACCACATCAACCTCCTGTCCCCGCTTGGCTGAGGCCAGGCTACTGGTCCCCGGCCCCCAGCAGGGACCCGCTCAACGTCTGCTCCCAGAACAGTGCATCCTGTGCCAGGGAGGAATCCGGCTACCAGACTCCAGGCAGAGCCCAGGGCCATGCGTGGGGATCGCTGTGAAAAATAACACAGATGGTGAGCATCGCCATTTCCTGTACAACACATAATTAGGTTAGATAAGAAACTGGCTGTGTCTAAGTGCTATAAATGTCTATATTAAGCTATTTTGAAAGTGCCGAGCACTTTGACATTTCAGAGTTCAGAGTAATTGAGGTATTGAAATAAAATTGCTTCTGTTATTTAAAAGGTCATTATCGTCTTCAGCTAGATATATGAAGACTATTTTCCACTCTAGTGAGCCGTTCTCCCTGGCACAATTAGCGTCGCTTGAGCAGAGGCCTGCTGGGGGACCCCCAGCCGCAGCCCCCGCCAGAGCCCGCGGCAGCCGTTAGGACACACGGAGCAGGAGGAAAGCAGAGGAAAGCCTCCATCACCGTGGACGCCACCTACGGTGCGCCGGGGTGGGGTGGGGGGGCTGCACCCCTCCTTCTTCCTGCGCGGTTCTGTCCCATCCTTACACAATCTCGAAGGACTTGGTTGCTGTCAGAGCGCTGCGGACGAGATGCTGAGGCCATCTGCGGTAACGGACCAGGGTGCAGCTGGGGGCCCGAAGGGCGGTGAGCACGGGCCACTGTTTCCTGAGCACTCGGCGTGCTCGTGGGAGTCCGCCAGCCCTTTACTCTCCTGGCTTCTTTGAGCCTTGGAACTCTCCCTGGAGGAGACGTCTCCATTTCAAAGATGAGAAAACTGATCCCCAGAGAGGTTGAGAAGCTGGAAACAGCAAGAAGGTGGCAGGAAATGCTGTAAGACTCAAGAACGTGAAGACGGTCACTTAGTGCCTCACTCCACTGCCTGTCGTGCAGACAGCTCAGGCCTCTCTCCACCCCTCCCCCCGAAACCTCCAGCGGTGGGCCTCGTTCCTTGAGGGCTCCTCTTGAAGAGCAGGAACAAGAGTGGCCTCAGCTGGACTACTCAGCAGGACAAGCTCAGACCAGCAGTTTCTGGGAGGGAGGCTCTACTGACTCAGGGTGTTGGCTTACGGGAGAGCTGGGTACCAGCACGCAGGAGGCCTGATGGGTCCTGGTCACCCTCACAAGGCCTCATCAGTCACATGGTGCTCCTGAGAGGACCCAAATCCGGTACAAGTCTCAAACTACCCTCTGCAAGCACGACTACCAGAACGTTCCACCATAAAAGCCAAACATCGCAGCTTCTCTCCAATTCTCATTTGAGCCACTCACCACCCCCACCCCTGATTGTTAAGTGCAATAAATGGCATGTTCTTAACTACAGATTAGATACCTAATTTAGTGCTAAATTATATTCTTGGTTATTGTGGATTTAATATATCACAATTTCTAAATGTCCCTCAAAGGGACTCTTGACTTCCAAAGCCCTCTTCATCTCAACAGTGTGCAACCCACTGCTGCAGGGAGGGGATAAGTGATATAAAGTCAGCCCGGGGCATGTCTGTTGGGTGGTCCGTGAGTGTGGGGCTCTGCGCTGGGCGATGGCGAAAACCTTCAGAAAATGCATGCTCTCTGAAAGCGGGGACTCAAACAGATATTCGTACACCCACATTCACAGCAACGCCCATCACAGTGGCCAAAGAGTGGAAACAACTCCAGGGCCATGGACGGATGAGTGGATAAGCAAAACCAGGTATAAACATGCAACGCAACATCGTACAGCCTTATAAAGGCAGGAGGTTCTGACACGTGCCACCATATGGATGCCCTTTGAGGACATTCTGATAAGTGAAGTAAGCCAGTCACACGAAAGACGAATACTGAAGGATTCCGCTTATGTGAGGTACCTAGAATGGTCGAATAGAGACCGAGAGTAGAATGGTGACGGCCAGGGACTCAGGAGAGAGGGGGTACTGGGGAGTTATTGTTCAATGGGAGTAGCTTCACTTTGGGAAGGTGAAAAAGTTCTGGAGGTGGATGGTGGAGTTCCCCAGCAATGCAAGTGCACTAATGTCATTGGACTGTATACTTAAAAACAGTTAAGATGTAAGGGCGCCTGGGTGGCTCAATTAGTTAAGCATCTGACTTTGGCTCAGGTCATGGTCTCATGGTCTGTGAGTTCAAGCCCCGCGTAGGGCTCTGTGTTGACAGCTCAGAGCCTGAAGCCTGCTTCGGATTCTATGTCTCCCTCTCTCTCTGCCCCTCCTCTGCTCGTGCTCTGTCTCTGTCTCTCTCTCTCTCTCTCTCAAAAAAAATAACCGTTTAAAAAATGTAAAAAAAAAACAACTAAAACAAAAACAGTTAAGATGTGTCTTTTGGGGGGGATGGGTTCAATGGGTGACGGGCATTAAGGAGGCCCTTGTTGGGATGAGCACTAGGCGTCATATGTAACAGATGAATCACTGGGTTCTACTCCTGAAGCCAAGACTACACTGAATGTTAATTAACATGAATTTAAATAAAAACGACAACAACAAAAAGGGTTAAGATGGTCGATTTAATGTTATGTACATTTTACTACAATAAAACAAATAAAAGTAAAAAGTAAAGAAACGCATCCTGATGGGGCCATTGATAGGGCAGATGACACACGGTGGCCTTCAGGAAAGCTCAAGTGACAGGAGGCGGAGTCATCCATTTTACGTTGGTCTTCCTTGGGCGCATCGGTGGGTAAAAGTTCTATTTGTCTCTGCTGCGCGATGTCAGTGTGTGGGCTGTAAGGTCACACTGAGTTTCTCAGAGGAGAAGCCAGCCCCCTGCACCGCGCAGGCAGCAGGGTGGACGGTGGCGAGTGTCGCTGGGGTATGAGCGTGAGCCCAGCCAAAGCACAGGGCGGTAGTGGCTGACCCCCCTGCTTTTGTTAAAGAGTGGGGAAGGGCTCGAGTGGCTGGAAATGAGATCAACCCTGGCCCTTCCTCAGAGAGAATACTAGAAGAATAGGTGTTGAATGGCGGGGAGAAACTCATCACATCCAGAACACTCTTTGTAAAGTGTAAGCAACTTACAAAGCTACGCTTCTCTCATTACTTTGTTTCAGAGTCGGAATTTCACCTGGGGAGATAAAATGTTGCCCAAGCCTCTACACGTTAGCCTATAACGTCTGGATACCGAAGCCAGTTATCCTCCTAGGGAGTCAAGGACTTTCCCCCAGACCCAAGCCCTCAGCTCCGATCTGACTGGGGTGGCGTGGCTCCAGATGGTTCTCAGGCTGTGGGGCCAGCCCCGAGCCAGCCTCCTGGTCCGTCACGGTCCAGTGCTTCCCTGGGAAAAGGCACCACCTCCTTCCTGTCCCACAGGAGAGAAACCGCTGTCCCCTCCCGAGGTGGTAGACATGCCAGGATTCCCGTCAAGCCTCCCACCTCCTAAGGCCCGACCACAGCCAGAGTGTTGTCAGCCACCGTGGCCTCGTTACCCCCCAGACAAGCATGTTATTTCAGGCTGGTCTTTGATGGAAACTGGCAGAGGGGGCTGCCAGCAGGATAAATATAGCAGTGTCTTTTTGCTGAGTTGTGGAAACTCTGGATAATGTGGTTTGGGGCACAGGATTTGGATGCCTTAGGGAGGAATGAGATCTGTAGGAAAAAAGAATTCTCTCCGTGCGGGGTTGTGGTTTTTAGTTTTCAAAACACCTTCACTGTCCTTTTCCACCCTTTGTCCCCTTTCTAGGTATTGAGAAGCAGGTGGGTACTAGGCTCTGTGACAGTGTCCCTCAGGGACAGTGTGGTGACAAAGCGGACAGGGGCCTGCCCTCAGTGGGACTCACTGTGCCCTGGGGAGAAAAAGCCATCATTTCATTGCTCTGGTCCCCGACAGAGAGCAGTCGGAGGAAGAAGATGTGCTAGGGAAGCATAGCCAGGAGCAGGAGGCGAGTGCTGGTGTCCCGCGGAAAGTCCTGGGAGCAAGGAAGGAGGTGAGTCTGCGCCCCGGCCTGGTGCCCCGCATGTTCTTGTGGGTCAAAGAAATACCAGCAGACGTTTTCCTCTGCAGTCAAAGTGAGAACCGGCTGATGGGACAGCCAGCCCTGGGGGCTAGAACTCCCTGCACTCGCTCCCCTCCCGGGCCTGTGGGGCGGCTCCTCCCTGGGCTGCAGCCCGGCTGGGAGCCCGCACCCCCTCCCAGAGGCTGACTTGTTCCTTACTGGAAGGTAACTCTTTTTTTTTCCTTAATGTTTATTTATTTTTGAAAGAGACAGAGTACGAGTGGGGGAGAGGCAGAGAGCGAGAGGGAGACACAGAATCCGAACCAGGTTCCAGGCTCTGAGCTGTCAGCACAGACCTGATACGGGGCTCAAACCCATGAACCATGAGATGATGAACTGAGCTGAAGTTGGATGCTTAAGTGAGTGAGCCACTCAGGCGCCCCTGGAAGGTAACTCTTTATTTTTTTAAACATTTAAAAAAAAATTTTTTTTTTAATTTATTTTTGAGAGAGAGAGACAGAGCATGAGGAGGGGAGAGGCAGGGAGAGAGGGAGACACACATTCTGAAGCAGGCTCCAGGCTCTGAGCTGCCAGCACAGAGCCCGACATGAGGTTTGAACCCTTGACCCGCGAAATCATGACCTGAGCCGAAGCTGGACACTGAACCGACTGAGCCACCCAGGCACCCCTCGAAGGTAACTCTTTAAACGTTATTGGCCCTGGCTCTCCTGAGTGGCTCAGTGGGTTAAGTGTCTGGCTTAGGCTCGTGTCATGATCTCACAGTCTGTGAGTTGGGTTCATGAATTTGAGCCCCGCATCAGCTCTCTGCTGTCAGTGCAGAGCCCCCTTCGCATCCTCTATCCCCCCTCTCTGTCTGCCCCTCCCCCTCTTGCTCTCACTCTCTCTCTCTCTCTCTCAAAAATAAATAAACATTAAATAAATAAATGTTATTGGCCCCTTTTTTTCACGTGAGGACTCTGAAGGCTGGAGAGCTCAAATAGCTTCTCAAAGACACATGGCAATGCAAAGGCAGACTCAGGATTTGGATCAGATCTTCTAACTAAATCCTGTGCTCATGCTACTGAGTGAGAAAAGCCAGGACACCAGCAAAAGTAAACGAAGTGTGTGTGAAGAGAAACAATGCCAGACACAGAACTCTGTTTGTAGGCTCTGGTCTGGGATCTGGCCCCTGGGCCAGAGAGAATGGCTGCATGTACGCGCTTGGTTCGTAGCCTGCTTATGGTGCATCCCAAATAACCACTTTCCTTGCAAGAGGAACAAGGGCATAAGGAGAGCGGGAAAGGGAGTGAACACGATAAGAAGAGCCAGAGCAGGATTTGGTCAAGGCTGGAGTAGGAAGAGCACACCTGGGAATGTAGGGGAGAGGCAGAAGGATCAGCCAGTGAAGACAGGTGGAGAGGTCAAAGCGAAGGCAGGTGGGGGCAAAGGAGGTCTGCAAGTTCTCAGTGGTGGCCACCAGGAGGCGCTGCCGACCCAGAGCAGTTGAGCTGCTGTCCAGTGTTGGTCAAAGAGGACAGGGAAGTGGGAGGAGCAGGTGGGGGAGGCCAGGGGAGGCCAGGGGAGCTGGAGGAGGCCAAGGAAACTGTGTCCCCACTGTGTCCCTGTCCGTGAACTCCAGAAATCACAAACCCTGAATGCATCCCTCATGATTGCCTTCCTCCCACTCATGACCAAGCTGGCCAAAAACAGGAGTTTGTGAAATTAGCAAAGGTCTCCTCTTTACTCATGTATCTGGAATAAGCAGGTGGACAGTTACATGCGTAAATTCCAGATCTGTCGAAATAAGAGAAGAAACCAAAGCCAAAAGTAACCAGGCCACCAAGCTCCCTCCCTTGGAGATGGGAGTGGGCAGAATTCCAGACTTTAAGGGATTTTAAGGTCTTTCCTCTGCAGTATTCTCTTTTTGCTTTTTCCGCCATCCCTCGGGCATACTAAATTATCTTTCTATGGCAGCTTCCCTCCTAATTTCTTCATGGCCTCAGTTTCCTCATGATTACATAAGCTGATCCCCACTGCTGGTTGTGAGGAAAAGCAGAGTGCCCGCATCCCTCTCAGCTCGCCCACTGTGGGCAATCCCGTGTGAAAGGCCCGTGGTCCATCTCACTTCCTGGCAGCCCTGGGTCCTTTCTACTGCAGTCCGCCAGGTGAGGCCTACGAGGAGCCTGATGCCCCCCGCTCTCTGGGCATGCACCTCCCCACCAGGAGCTCCCCACGCAGGGGGATATCTACAACCAAGGGAGCCTCCTGCCCCCCGCTTCCTGGCAGACACATGCCCCTCCACTAGGGCTCTGTTCAGATGGACGCTTTCCTCCTTCCGGTTTCCAGGGGCACTTTGGGATTATTTCCTTCTTGGTTCCTGTGCCAGACCACAATAGAAAGAGCACCAAATTAACACTGAGCAACCTTGACTTTCTTTTTTAAATATTTATATTGAGAGTGAGAGAGAGAGAGCAAGAGAGCACAAGTGGGGAGGAGCAGAGAGAGAGAGGTAGAGAGAGCTGTGTACTCTCAGTGTGGAGCCTGATGCGGGGCCTGAACTCATGAACCATGAGATCGGGACCCAAGCCAAAATCAAGAGTTGGATGCTTAACCGACGGAGCCACCCAGGTGCCCCAAGCAACCTTGACTTTTAATCCAGCTCTGCAACTTATGATGCAGCCTTGGGCAAGCTGCTTAGATGCTCTGAACCTCATTTCTCCCAGCCATAATATGGTCGTAAGGCCACCTCCTTTCAGGACTGCTGTGAAGCCCATAGCACCAGAAAACCATGCCCAGTGCACAGGAAGTACCTTGCCAACAGTAACCACCACAAGCATAACTTGCCCATTGGCTGTGCTTCTTCGTTCATGCCCCTGCACTCAATACTTGCCGCTCAGGACACATCTGTGGAACTGTTGACCTCTGGAATTTCCCTGGGGGCGCTAAGTTTGCCATATTTGATGATTCCGCCCCACTGCAACACTGACCTTGCTCATTTCGGCTGGAAGCCATTGGCTATCACCTTCCAGTGGGTGCTGCCCATCTGGGCCTCCTTGACAAGGCTGAGACGTTACTGACCTCTGGGGGCGGGGCAGGGCGGGAATGCACACAGGGTTGGGCAAGAGGAGTTATGGAAAGAAGAGGAGCCCTGTATTTTGATCCTGACGGAGCCACCACTGTGCTATCAAAGCCAGCAGCTGTGTCTGTGACTCTCAGGGAGCACGGTGACCCAGCCTGGGCTTCCTGGTCTTGGGGATCTTGCCTTAGATGCTGTGGAAGCTGAGGCTGCGCGGCTGCCCCTGGGGCTTTGGTCAGTGCCCGGAGGCATGGTCTCCGCTCCCCACGCTCTGAGACCCTCCCCCAGCCAGAGGGGTGCAGGCCCTCCCCCAGCCAGAGCTGCCCCCTCTTGCAGCCCTGACACCCCACTTAGGCTGAGCAGATGGTGCAAGGGCAGGGGGCAGGCAGCAGAAAGAAACCGGCAAGGTAGGCGGGGCCGGGTCACGAGGAGCCTGGACTGTTCTAGGAGGCGGAGCTTCATTCTGAGTGTGGTTGGGAGCAGGATTCTAGGCAGGGGGCGACTCAGCCAGTCCACCCTCTAGAAGCATCCCTCAGGCAGCATTTTGAAGAATGGGTTAGAGGGCAGGAAGGTCAGGTGTGAATGTGGTGGCCCAGGAGGGAGATGCCCAGAGCTGATGGAAGGCAGGAACCCCGTGGATGGGGAGGAGGGGTAGGAGCTGGCAACGTGAGGAGATACTATGACGCCGGCTCTGTCCTCTTGAGCAAGCTAGCTGAGGTCTCTGAACCTCTGCTTCCTCGTCTGCAGATTGGGGTGGAAGAGTATTGGTTTAATGAGATAATACAGAAAACGTGCCCAGTATGGTGCCTGGCCCTGGTCAGTAAAAGTCAGCAACAATCCTGCTGCCGTTGCTGCTGCTAATGGCCTCCATCTCCAATGACAGCACGTCTTAGTTATAAGGTGAACGTTCTTAAGCAGCACGGCTAGGTGTTGAGGGGGGTGGGATGCTCGTGCTGTGGTCAGCAGTGGACATTGGCTTCCAAGAGACATGGGTGCTGCCCTGCGGGGGAAAGGGCTAGTGGGTAGGCATGGGGCTTAGGAGAAGGGTCCAACTGGAGCTCTGGAGGCCGCAGGCTGCAGCTGGAGAGTGGTCAGAGACATCGGTGTGGATGCAAAGAAAAAAGCTAAGGACAGAACCTTGTAAGAAGCCATCATGGAAGGGCCGAGTGGAGGAAAGGCCACTATGTAGATTATGCAAGACCCAAAGAGGTGCAGCTGGACGAGCGGTGTCATAGACATCAGGGAAGCAGTTTCAAAAAGCGCAAGGACACCTGTGGCAAATGGTGCAGAGAAAAATAAGATATTCTCTGCAATAGAACACATGCTCAGCAATGATCCCTGAAGGCCTTGAGCAGAGCCGAGTCTGGGGGAGGGGGAGGGAGGCCATGCAGTGAGTGGCGACTCCGGGAGGTGGAGGAAGAAACAAGAGAAGAGGGCTTGAGGGGTGGCCCGCACAGGTTGAGAAATGCGTGTCGCTTCAGAGACTGAAACAGAAGCTGAAAAGTCCAAACAAAGAGGGAAGGCCTGGTGAAGGGGTTCCCGGAGAACCAGAAAGTGGAATCCAGAAGAGGTGGAAGAATGAGCAGGAAAAACACAGTTTAAAGAATGCCGACTGACTGGGAGCAGTGCAGTCACAAGGCACTCAGACCTGGGGTCCCTGAGAAGCTGGGGACTGGCGGTGGGAATGGCAGGCTGCCTGGGGTCAGACCTCGGTGGTGGAGTTGGGGGGTTTGGGCTGGGGTTTTGCCGGGGGTGGTCACCAGGCTTGGAGACAAAAGCTTGGTTCCAACCTGGCTTGGCCACCAAATATCAGGTCCCTTCCCAGTCCTTACTTCCCAGTCCTACCCCCCAGCTGTAAAGTGACAGATACCATCATGGCACTCCTAGGGGACCTTGCTGCTAGGAACCTGGCATAGAGTCTCTAAAGGTCCCAACTTGGGGTGCCCGGGTGGCTCAGTTGGTTAAGCCTCTGACTCTTGATTTTGGCCCAGGTCACGATCCCAGGGTCATGGGATTGAGTTCCACATCGGGCTCCCTGCTCAGCGTGGAGCCTGCTTGAGATTCTCTCTGCCCTCTCTCTCCTCTGCTCACTCTCTCTCTTAAAAAAAAAACAAAACACCCCATCTTACATGGAGCATGGGCTCCTTCAGAAAAACTGAAGAGGGCATCAGACCCTCACACAAGCAACACAAGACTTCCGCGTAGAAATTCCTGGCTGTTCCTGGATTCCCTAGGATCCCCCCACAGACCTAGGAGTCTGAGGTCCTAATCGTATTCGTAAATAGGGAGCAATCCCATCCAACTGCCAGCTAGGAAGCTGTAATAAAGGAAAACCGAGTGCTGGAACTGTCAGCAGCAGCGCGGCCCCCACCCAGACCAGCTCCTAATGAGTTTTTCCCTGTTTGCTGATGGAGAACACTTGTAATAAAGTTTAATGTGGAAGAACAAGGTGCGTTTAACCAAAGCTGTAAACATCTCTAATCCTCTTTAAAACTACAGGGTCCAGTACATTAACGCTCGACAATCAGACGCTAAATTGGCATGAAGCTAATCGAGCTGGGTTTATTAGAAAGTAGACACCAAGCCGTCTTCTATCAATGACAACAGAAGGAGCGGAAAACTGCAGTGGCCGCCCCCACACCCCACCCTATGCATTAATTAAGAGTCTTCCCCAAATCGCCACCCCACGGAAAGACGCTGATGGCTTGGGGGAAAATACGCTCAGCGAGCACATGTGGCTCCAGGCCAAAGCCGGGTAGCCTTGCGCACTTGGGGAATTGTTTTCCTGGGCAAAACAAACCATTTTTAAAAATGTGAAGTGTACGAATAATTCAGAACGAACGAAGGCTCAACCTCTATTCTGTCTGACCTCTGCAGAATGCACACTGCTGAGCCCTTCCTCCTTCGAGAAACTCCCAGACATGGCTTTGTCCAGCCCCTGCCATTCCTCTGACTGGTTGCTCTTCCCTGGCCTCCTTCAGGCTCCTCACCTGCTTCTGGAGCTGCCAGCAGAGAGCTCCCCACCGCTCGGGCCTCAGGCCAGGCGTCTTCCCTCTGCATGGGGCCACCTCTCCCTGGGGATTTTGCCCACTCTCAGGGCCTCAGCTGTGACCTATACTCTGAGGATAGCCCCCAACCCTCCAGGGGTTCCAGATCCACATTCCCCGACAGTTTACATCCATGCCCCTCAAACTGTGGTCCAGATTCAGAAGCATGGGCATTCCCTGGAAGCTTGTCAGAAACATAGACTCCCAGGCCCCCACCCAGACTTCCTGACCCAGGATCCACAGTTTAATAGGATCCGGTGATGTGTTACAGATTAGGGGGCACTAGTCTATCCTACCCATCTGGACACCTCCTCTGTAGCTCACACTCAAGCTGTCCACGCTGAAGGCCGGCCTTTCTTCTAAGCCATGACTTTCTTCTTTGTGTTCCTCCCAGTGAGTGAATAGCTTCTGTCCAGGGTGGGGTGGGGGCGGGACGGGACGGAGAGTCAACATCCCCACCATGTGGCTGCCTCACCTAGTAATGGGCTAAACATGAGAACTCCCTCCCTCTCCAGGAAATATACGGATACTGAAAGACATCATGTCCTATAGAACATATATGGAAGCCACGCTAAACTTCACAGCCACACAAAAAGGTGCCCTCCAGCATCCATGTGATAGGGCTCATTTGAATCTCTGCCCTGTGCCCTTCCCCTGCTGTCCCCAGTGACGCTTAGTACCACTCCAAGCCTGCTGGTGTCTCTCCTCCAAACCAGAGGGTCCTTCCGTGAGGCCAATATCAGTGCTGAAGCCTGACAGTCCCTTTCCATCGAGAAGGGTGTCCTCAGGGCCCTGAGAGGCCCCACTCAGTGAGAAAGTGCAGAGCACGGCAGGGGCCCGTGGCTACAAGTACGTCATGGGACATAATGCAGGTGGAGTCCTTGGGTGGTGACACTCAGTGCAACTCTTTTGCTTCCTGAGCTGGGAAGCAACTTTGATGCATACCGTAATGGTCCGAATTCTCTCCATTGCAACATGATGCGCTCGAACAAAACTAGGATTTAGATGGTAGGAAAATGGAGTCATTAATGGAATCAAAGGAAGATCTGAAGGAAAGAGAAATGCCTGAGGAATTTTGGGTCTGGGAGCTTGGATTCTGTGCTCCCAAGACATTTTCCTCCTCACCTCTCAGAGTCTCCTTCATTTTTCAAGGCCTCCTTATTGCCAGAGACGTGGCCAGAGGCATAGCTGATAGGTGGCATCCCAGCTTCGCTCCCCAAGAGAAAGATGGTTTGTTTCTCCCAAGGATTCTGATCAGCCCAGAACAGGCCTCATGCACGCTTTGGGCCATTTTTTTTTTCGGCCTGGAGCATGACCCCATTCTTGGCCAAGCCTGGGTTGCGGTCATGCATATCGGAGGCTGAGTGATGAACAAGGGGGTGGATAGTCCCTAAAAGCATCAACTGGTTTAGTGTTCTTATACAAGTGAGTCTTTGGGTTTCCTGATGTTCGGGACAACCCAGATGACCATGCACCAAAAAATACCAAGTGCCCCAATGTCATTTTCACTCCAGGAAATATCAGGAGGGGGGAGGCCTGGCTTTTTCTGACTTGCCCTGTGAACTAACAGGGTCACAATGCTTTAATGAAGATGCGATCCCAAAGAAATCCCAACCTTTTTCCCCCACCCCGGCTGCTTTAGTTCAGGGCTTGGGGATGCCCTTTTTTGCTGCCTTCCTTCCTGCCATGATTCCGTGCCATGCCTGGCCTAGGTCAAAATTCACCACCAAATCTGAGAGTGTCTACTGAGCAATGGATTCTTGCTTGTTTTGACTTCATGTAAACATACAAGCAATTGTCCCTTATGAAAACTGCTTATATAGGGGCACCCGGGTGGCTCAGTCAGTTAAGCCACTGACTTCGGCTCAGGTCATGATCTCATGGTTCACGAGTTCGAGCCCCGCATTGGGCTCCCTGCTGTCAGCTCAGAGCCTAGAACCTGCCTTGGATTCTGTGTCTCCCTCTTTCTCTGCCCCTCCCCCGCTCACACTCAGTCTCTCTCTCTCTTTCTCTCTCAAAACTAAACAAAAACATTAAATTTTTTTAAAAACTGCATATATATAGTTGTTTCAATAGATGCCTGATAGTAAAAACAAGATGAAAAACTTTTCCTAATTTCTATTGGGATGAAATAGATGAGATAATTAGGAAAACTTTTCCTAATTTCTATTGGGATGATTCCCCTTACTCATCTTTAGAAATAAATGTTAAGGCATTGTTAGTGGTTTATTTGATAGGGAATAATTCACCCATTTTTTTGAAGGTTTACTATGACAATAACATCAAGATTTATCACCGCAAATAAGCACCAGGGACAGATCACCCATTGCTTCTAGTTGTGAGCAGAACTTGGATGTTTGGCTTCTGGACATAATGATGGGATGAGCTCTGCTTGGATGTTGACAGTAGCTTCCAGGATTCCTTTGGGAAGTGTTTTCAGTAGGAGGTGATGGTCTTTTAATACTCGAGGTCCAGCTGGTCCCCCAGCCACACAGTGTCACGTGGGTTTGTGCAGCTATGAGCAGAATTCTGGAGCCAAAGTCTGAATTGAATCTAGAGCAATGACTTGTTACCCTAACTTGCAGCTGCCAGCTCTTCTTAGCGGAATGTGTTTCTTTCCACACGTCATGGCCCTCAGCTTTCACTAAATTTAAGGAGATGGGCTTGATGGGATTGAGTGCAGTTCACTTCTGCAGTAGCCTAGGGGCCCCCTACCCTCTTGCCTCTCCCCACAATCTCCTCTTCACACACTTCACACTCCATCCCCATCTGGCATCCTCGGGCCCCACTAGCCCATATGGTTCCTTGTGCAAACGAAGAAATCACCCTCCTTCCTCAAAACACCATAGAACCATGTTCTGTTGGAACATTGCCATGATAAGATAGGATACGCTGCCTATGATAATTATGATATGAACTGAATGCCAACCATATAGTCTCCTCTCCTAAAGGATCCCCTGGAAAGTTCCAGACAATTCTTTCAAGTGGTATTTCTTCCCCCAAAGCTGCGTGGTTTATTCACTATCTTTGAAATCTGGCAGGCGGAAAGGGAATGAGATGCAGGTGTAGACCAGAGAGATCGACTTCCTGTTTGTAAAGTCAGGCTATTTCTGCTTCTAGAAAATCTACCTGCTCCCAATTTGGACCCTTTCCAATAAACCACAAGAGGTACTCATAAGCTATCATGGGTCTTTGGGAGTGTTACCGTAGAGCTAAGTTCACGGACACATTTATTTTTTGAAGCTATTGTAACGAGAGCCTTACACTGTAAAGAAACTTTCATTTCGAAAATACATAGACTGTCACATGAATGTTAACACAGTGTAGTGTGAAGCAATTTTATACTATCCAGAATCTTGAGGTATTCATCATCCCATTACAAGAATTCTATGAGAGGTTAAGTCACCTTACTATAAACGTGAGTCTGAGATAATTAGGGAGTAAGAAACTTGACCAAGTTCGCACAGCTATACAGAAGGGCACAACTCACACTCAAGGTTGTGTTTAAAATATATAATTTACCATATATACATGATCCGTTACAAAGCCAAACAATGTCTGCAGTGCGCAGTGAATAACCGCCCAGAGCACACCCACCCAAGAAGTGTGACAGGATGGCTCTCTTCTAGAACGTTTCCATCTCCAGTGAGTTTCTGGGTGTTGTACCAGTCCTGCAGAGAAACTTCCACACATATGTGTATACCATGCACCCCTGCCTGACCCCAACCCAAACACATTAGAAATCACCCATGAAGTTGAGTTGGACAAGGCACGTTCCAAGAGTAGGGTCTTTAAAACACATTTTCCCAACTTGGCTTGCACTTCTTACTCTCCTCCACTAGGGGAACCAGGCACAAAACTTTGCCCACATATGAGTGGACGTCCAATTAGAGCTGGTAACCTCGACACAGTTCCGAGGGGCCCGCTTCCTCCAGTGTGTCAGTGGATGGCTAAGTCCCTCCCTTGCTCCTTTGGAGAAGAGTAGGACTTCTTGGAGGATGTAAGTTTCTATACCAATATAGGTGCACCCTGATGAGGGTTATGGAAGCCCTTTAAAATAGTGTGTGCTACTTGCCCTGTGGCCTTGGGCGATCACAGCTGGGAGATGGGCACTGGGGTATTTACAGACGGCTGACTGTTAGCCCCACAATCTGCCTCTCCTCCCTTAAATCACCAGGGTCAGTGCATCTGTTTAAAACAAGAGATGCTACCTTGAGTGACCGTTTGCAATAAGCAGTCTGCTCTGCTCTAGGTACCTTAGGAACGTTCTGTGACCTTCTGAAAACCAACTAGTACATATCTGCCATCTCACACACTTTGGCCTATAATGGTATTTCTTCTAGCTATATGCTATGAGCTTGATATCACAAATACAGGAAGAACAGAAGATTAAAATAAGATTTTTAAAAGATTAAACCCCAAAGAAAGAAGAAGAAAACACGAAGGGGTTTGGCTCAGCAGAAACAATCTCCTTGGGTACTCTCAGAATCAGAGTCCACACTTCTCAGGGCTCAGACTCAGAAAATCTTGTCCTGGGAGGTTTGTCCAAGGTCTGTGGCCCCTAATCTTTTGTGGAGAGGAGCCCCGTACCTCGTGCCTCACACCTCTCCTCGAAGGCACCTGGAGCGCTGTTGGGAAGGGTCTCTCTGCCCCGCAGAAGGCACGAGTGAAAATACAAAAATAAGGACTTTGTTTCCAAAGTGTCATAAATAACCGGGATGGCAGGTATTAAATAGGACCACGGAAGAGGGCACAGCATTACAACTTGTTCTCTTCAAAGAGGATCTGGGCATAGACGGTGCTGGTGGGGAGGCCTTTGGCGGCCCGGTGGGGTTTGACCAGCTCCAGCTCGGCGTAGGTCAGGTTCTCCTCAGCAATCTTTGGCTGGAAGACAAAACACAAAACAATTCCAGCTGACCACAGGAGTTCCGCATCATATATTCATTCATCAGGGGTGCATTTTCATCGCATTCTGGGGACCCAAAGGGAAACAAATGGACAAAAATTTTCCAAGGACGTATAAAAATTAAATAACATAACAATATAGATCTCATTGCCTTATAAAGAACACTATGCCCTATAAAGAGCCACTACGATTATTCTTTTTTTAATATATTTTTTAAGTTTATTTATTTATTTTGAGAGAAGAGAGAGGGAGAGAGCATGAGAGGGGCAGAGAGAGAGGGACAGAGAGACGGTCCTAAGTAGGCATCACTCTGGCAGCTTAGAGCCCAACACAGGCCTCCAACTCATGAACTGTGAGATCACGAGCTGGGCTGAAACCAAGAGTTTCATTCTCAACTGACGGAGCCACCAGGCGCCCCTCACTATGATTTATTCTTGAGTCAACATAGAACACTAACAAAAAGCGATTAAACATTAGGTCACAAAGTAAACTTTAATTCTGAGAAGTAAAAATAATGTAACTAACAGTTTCTGATCAAAAGGAAAAAATAAAGATAGCGACAGAAACCCAAAATTCCAGAAATTAATAACAAAATTAGAATGGGCATTTTTCTCGAATGACTCAACCTGTATAAAACTAAAGTTTTGGAATATCTTGACAACAATGAAAAAAGAAAATATTACTTACCAGAGCCCAAAGAATGAAGTACTCACAGATAAATCATAGTCTTAAATATTTATGTTAATACTATGAATTAAATGGGTCGAGCATCCAATTGAAGAAGTTAGAAAAGAACAAAATAAATGGAAAAAAAAAAAAAAAAGAAAGAAAGACCAATACAATTAGAACCAGACTCTATGAATCAGAAAGCAGAAACACAGGGGCACCTGGGTGGCTCAGTCAGTTAAGTTCTGACTCTTGATTTCAGCTCAGGTCATGATCCCAGGTTTGTGGGATTGAGCCCCACACTGGGCTCTGTGCTGGGTGTGGAGCCTGCTTAAGATTGTCTCTCTCCATCTCCCTCTGCCCCTCCTCCCCTCAAAGAAAGAAAAGAAAGAAAGCAGAAAAACAGTAGAATTATAAAAATATCCAAAAGCCTGTGCTTGGAAAGCACCAATAAGATAAATAAACTGAAAAATAAATTAATCAAGATAAAAAGGTAAAAAGCACAAGTGAATAAAATAGGAAATGAGGAAGGGGATATAATGTAAATAAATTTTTGAATTAAAAAAAAAAACTACTTTGCTCAACTCATTGCCCAAAATTATGAAATGCAGGATAAAGTAGGTAATGTTTCAACAAATATAAATTATAAACTCCAGAAAATATGAATGTACTAATTATCATCAAAAAAAGAAATAAAAGAAAGGAAAGGAAAGAAATAAGGAGGGAGGGAAAAAGGAAGGAAGAAAGGAAGAAAGGAAATATTGTCAAAGAGCTCTTTCTCAAAAACACCAGGCCCAGGCATTTTTATAGGAGACTTTCTAAAACAAATTCTTTTAAGGAAAAGATAATTCCAATGTAATTAAATTTATCCAGAGCATTAAAAGAGGAAGAAAAATTTCATGTATTTTATTAAAAAAAATTTTTTTTTTTTACATTAGAGAGAAAGAGATCAGGGGACAGGGGCAAAGGGAGAGAGAAAGAGAGAGAGAGAGAATCTCAAGAAGTCTCCATTCTCAGTGCAGAGCCTGACCTGGGGCTTGATCTCACAACCCTGGGATCATGACCTGAGATGAAATCAAGAATTGGGCGCTCAACTGACGGAGTCACCCAGATGCCCCTTCATGTATTTGAAAACAACCTCATTTATTAATGTAAATTTTAAATCAGATTGACTCAGAATGAAGAAGCAGATTAAAAGATACATAACCATGTTCCAGGAATGCAAAGATGGTTCAATATTAGAAAAATCTACCAGTATAATCCACTATAGCAACAGATGCAAAAAACCAATATGACTATCTCTATAGATGCTGAAAAAGCATTTAATAAAATTAAAAAGAATTTTTTTGTGAAAAACAACTTTTGAATAAAGGAGTTACCCATGTATATTTTCTTGCCATGATTAAGGAACATTATTAAAATAAAGAACAATTGGTGGCTTATTATGGAGTGATGTCAGGATCACAGCACCATGAACCATTCCTTTTTCTTTTCCTTTCCCCATCAATTTACAACTGATTGGACATCCACAACTGAAAAGAAAAGTGCCTGTGCACAGCATACCAAAAGACACCCGAGAGATCTGTCCATCTGTGCACTCAAAGGTGGGGGGACTGGACTGCAGAGGAGACTGCAGAGAGGGTGGGGGGGGGGGCAGCAGTGGCATTGGCGGTGATGACAGAGAAGGTGTGGGCTGGTCCAGAAACCAGCCAGCACCACCTTACTGATACAGGAGGTAGAGGGTGAAGGCAGTGAATGGGGGGGGGGGGGGGGGGGGGAGGAGGGTCTGCCTGGCCATGCGCATTATAGCTGGAGGGAGCAGTTGCTCTCTCTGACTGACCACAGTGACTGGGGGAGGGAAAGGAACGGAAGGAAAGTGTCTCCTGCTGTCTGTCCCAGAAGGCAAGAAGCCCATCCTTGCGTCAGGATCCCCCTACGTAGCAGTGGGCACACCCAAAGCCCAAAGCACTAAGTACACACCTTCCCTCCTCACTCCTGCTCTGCCCACCGCCCCCCCACCGCCAGCACCTTTGTTTTTTCTAAATGCATAGTGCTCCCAACCTTAGCAGCCAGTCAGCTTCCTTAACAGAAGGCAAAAACTTGTGCTATAGCGCCACCTTCTGGAAAACAAAAGGAAAGCTCCTAACTACCAACCTGTTGAACTGTTGGAATCAATGTTAACAAAACCTCACCTACATGAAAAAGGGTGCTCGCTACTTCAAATGCATGGCAGAGCCACTTCTCATCAAACGCCATGAAAAATCATAGTAGTAGGTGAAAACCACAGTAATATTTAAAAAATCACAGTAACATGGTATCAGAAAAATAAAATGACAATTTTCCAGCAACCAAAGCCAAAGACATGGAATACTGTAATCTAAATGGTAATTCAAAATACTTGTAAAGAAGTTCAAAAGCCAAAAGAAAACTCAGAAGGACAGTACAGTGATTTCAGTAATCAAACTAATAAACAGAAGGCGTGCTTTATCAAAGAGGCTGAAATTCCAAAGCAGAACCAAACAGAAATTCTGGAGCTGAAGAACTGAATAAATGAGAGGAAGGATGCATTAGAACATACTGGAAATAGAGCAGATCAAAAGGAAGAGAGAATTAGTAAGCTCAAGGACAGAAATATAGAAATGATTCAGGTGGAAGAGGAGAGAGAGCTGAAATTTTTAAATAGTGAAGGAATTCTATGTGAATGATCTGACTCCATTAGAAAAGCCAAAATAAGGGGTGCTTGGGTGGCTCACTCAGTTAAGCGTCTGACTTCAGTTTGGGTCATGATCTCACGGTTTGTGAGTTCAAGCCCTGCATCGAGCTCTCTGCTATCAGCACAGAGCCCACTTCAGATCTTCTGTTCCCCTCTCTCTGTGCACCTCCCCCACTTGCTCTCACTCTTTCTCAAAAATAAACATTTTAAAAAATTAAAAAAAAAAAAAGAAAAGAAAAGCCAACATTATGGGTATCCCAGAAGGAGGAGGGAAGAGAAGGGAAGAGAGCCTATTTAAAGAAATAATAGCTGAGAATTTTCCAGTCCCGGAGAAGGAACTGGGTATACGAGTCCACAAAGCTAATAGGACACCTTACTATCTCAATGCAAAAAGACCCTCTCCAAGTCACATTAGAGTAAAATTGTCAAAAGTCAACAATAAAGAATTTTAAAGGCAGCCAAGGGGGAAAAAATGATAGTAACCTAAAAAAGTACTCCTGTTAGGCTATCAGCAGATTTCTCAGCAGAAACTCTGCATCCCAGGAGAGAGAGGAATGACATATTATATGGGAAGATAAAAACTGTCAGCTAAGAATATCTGGCAAAGTTATCCTTCAAAAATGAAGGAGAAATAAAGGCTTTCCCAGATAAACAAAAGCTGAGAGGGTTCACCACCAGTAGACCTGCCTTACAAGAAATGTTGAAAGGTGATCCTCAAGCTGAAATGAAAAAATGAAAGTACACAAAACTCTGATTAAGGGGATAAACAGAATTAGAATATGGTAACTCTTCTTTAAAATAGTATATTAAACTCTTAACTATAGCATAAAGTTTAAAGGAAAAGAGCATTAAAAATAATGGGAACAACTTGATAACAAAATCACAGTATAAAGAGATAATTTGTGACATCAAAAATATAGAAGAGGCAGAGGAAAAGGATGGAACTTTCTTTTTTTTTATTTTATTTATTTATTTATTATTTTTTTTCAATATATGAAATTTATTGTCAAATTGGTTTCCATACAACACACAGTGCTCATCCCAAAAGGTGCCCAAGGATGGAACCTTCATAGGCAAATGAAGATAAATTGCTATCACCAGAAAAAGAACTATTTTATCTATGAAATGTTTTATGTAAACTACAAAGCATATTTGGTAACTACAAAGCAAATATTTAGAGGATAGACACAAAACATCAAAAAAAGGGGAGGGGAGAGGCTGTACCAATGTCCGTGCAAAACTACCTACTTACAAAGGTAGACAGAATCAGAAGGAAACAGAAACACGGGAAAGACAAAATAATCAGAAGGCAAAAGATAAAATGTACATATAAATAATCACCATAAATGTAAATGGATTAAAATCACCAATCAAAAGGCACAAAGTGGCTGGACAGATAAAAAAATAAGACCCAATTATATGCTGCTCATTTCAGCTCTAAAGGCACATATAGGCTTAAAGTGAAAGAATGGAAGCCAAGCCAGCTGAAATAAAAAATTAAGTATAGCCATATTTATATCAGACAAAATAGACTTAAAGCTAAAAAGGGTATTCAGAGACAAAGGTCATTACATAATGATAAAGGGGTCAATCCATCAAGCAGATATAACGATTACAAACAAATACGTTCCCAAAATCTAAGCAATGAAATTAAGTATATATTAATTATATTAAGTAATCAATGTTACTTAAGCTTGTAAGTATATTATATATTGATTAACTAATAAAAGTAATTAAGTAATTAATAAAAGATCTTAAAGGAGAAATAGACAACAATACAATAATTGTAGGGGACTTCAATACCCCACTATCAGCAATGGATAGATCATTCAGATAGAAAAATCAACAAGGAAGAATTTAAATTGAAACACACTTTAGAATAAATGGACTTAACAGACATATACAGAACATTTCACCCAACAGCAGCAGAATACACAATTTCTCAAGTGCACATGGAACATTCTCCAGGATAGATCATATGTCAGGCCGCAAAACTAATCTTAGCAAATTTAAGAAGACTGAAATCATAACAGCTATCTTCTCTGACCACACGGTATGAAACTAGAAATCAACAAAAGGAAAGTGAGAAAATCTAAAAATATGTGGAAACTAAACAGCACACTTATAAACAACCATTGTATCAAAGAAAAAATCAAAAGGGAAATAAAAAGTATCTCATGAAAATGAAAACATAACATATCAAATATTGTGGGATGTATCAAAATCAGTTCTGAGAGGAAAGTTTATAACAATAATAATATATTAAGAAATTAGAAAGATTTCAAACAACCTAATTTTACACCACAAGGAACTACAAAAAGAAAACAAATGGAGCCCAAAGTTAACAGAAAGAAGGAAAAAGTAAGGATCAGAGTGCAAATAAATGAAATAGAAACCAGAAAAAAGAATAGAAAGGATCAGTGAAACTAAGAGCTAGTTCTTTGAAAAGATAAAATTGACAAAGCTTTAGCTAGATTAATTAAAAAAATAGAGAAGTCTCAAAAAAATTAGAAATGAAGAACACATTAGAATAGATACTACAAAAATACACAGAATTGTAAGAGACTATGATGAACAATTATATGCCAACAAATTACATAACTGAGAAGAAATGTGTACATTCTAGAAACACACAACCTAAGAAGACTGAATCAGGGAGAAATACAAAAGCTAAACAGTAATAGTAATAGTAATCAGTAATTAGTAATCAGTAATAATAATAATAATAATAAAAAACTCCCAACACAAAAAAACTTCAAGGCTAGTGCTACTGGAAAATTTTACCAAACATGTAAAGAATAATTAATACCAATCCTCTTCAAACTCTTCCAAAGTATCAGGCAGGAGGGAATACTTACAAACTCATTCTATGCAGTCATCATCACTTTGATAACAGAAACCATACAGGGCCACCACAAGAAAAGAAAACTATAAACCAATATCCCTGATGACTATAGATGTAAAAATTCTCAAGACAATGTTAGAAAATCAAATTCAAGAACATATTAAAAGGATTATACACCATGACCAAGTGGGATTTATCCCTGGTACGCAAAGATGGTTCAACATACACAAATCAATGGATGTAATTCATCACACCAATAAAATGAAAGATAAAAATTACATGCTCATCTCAATGATCAAAATACAATATCCTTTCATGATAAAAACCATTAACAGACTAGATACAGAAGAAACATATTCAACATAATAAAGGCCATATATGACAAACCCACAGCTAACATTATACTCAATGAAGAGAAACTGAAAGCACTTTTCCTAAGATCAGGAACAAGTCAAGGATGCCCACTCTCACCACTCATATTCAGTATAATACTGGAAGTCCTAGCTAAAGCAATTAAGCAAGACAAAGCAATAAAAGGCATTCAAATGAGAAAGAAAGAAGTAAAATTGTCATTATTTGCTGATGATATGATTCCTATATAGAGCAAATCCCAAAGAATTAGTAAAAAAAAAAAAAACAAAACTATTTCAGTAAAATGGCAAGATACAAAACCAGCATATAGAAATCAACTTTATTCCTTTACACTAATGATGAAGCATCCAAAAAAGAAATAAAGAAAATGAACCCATTCATGATAACATCAAAAAAAAAATACTTAGGAATAAATTTAACCAAGGAAGGGAAAGATCTATACAACAAAGACTACAATACTTTGCTGAAAGAAATTGAAGAAGACACAAGCAAACAGAAAGATATCCCATGTTCGTGGATTGGAAGAATTAATATTGTTAAGATGGCCATACTATCTAAAGCCATCTACAGATTCTACTTAATCCCGATCAAAATACCAAAGGCGTTCTTCACAGGAATAAAAGAAACAATCCTAAAATTTGTGTGGAACCACAAAAAAAAAAAAAAAACAAAACAAAACCCAAATAGCTAAAGCAGTCCTGAGAAAAAGAACAAAGCCAGTGGTATTGTGCTTCCAGATTTCGAACTATACTACAAAGCCATAGTAATAAAAAAACAGTATGATACTGGTACAAATATAGATAGATACATCAGCCAATTGAAAAACTCCAGCATATATGGTCAATTTATTTTTGACAAGGAAGCCAATAACACATAACAGTGAAAGGATAGTTTCTTCAACAAATGGTGCTGAGAAAACTGTAGAAACACATGCAGAATAATGAAACTGGACCACTATCATATATCACTCACAAAAATTAACTAGAAATGAATCAAAGATTTAAACATAAAGGTCTGATACCATGAAAGTTCTAGAAGAAAATGTTTGGAAGAAGCTCATTGATACTGATCTTGGCAATCATTTTTTGGAAATATCTCCAAAAGCACAAGCAACAAAGGAAAAAAATTAACAAATGGGACTACATCAAACTCAAAAGCCCCCACAGAGCAAAAGAAACAATTAACAAAATGAAAAGAACCTACAGAATGAGAGAACTTTTTGCAAACTGTATAATGGATAAGGGGTTGAAATACCCAAGTAATATCCAAAATGTACAAAGAATTCCATCAACTCAGTAACAAGACAAAACAAAATCCAATTTAAAAATTGGCAAAAGAAGTAATTAGACATTTCTCCAAAGAAGACATCAAAAAGGTCAACAGACACATGAAAAGATGCTCAACATCACTCATCATCAGGGAAATGCAAATGAGATATCACCTCATATTTCTTAAAATGGCTGTCATCAAGAAGACAAAGACCACGGGAGCTGGTGAGGATGTAGTAAAAAGGGAACCCTTAAACACCGTTGAGAAGAATGTAAATTGATGAAACCACTATGGAAAACAATGTGGAGGTTTCTCAAAAAATTAAAAATAGATCTACCACATAATCCAGCAATTCCACTTCTGGGTATATATCCAAAGGAAACAAAAACAGGATTCCAATGAGATATATGCAATCCCATTTTTTTTTTCAAGATTTATTTATTTTGAGAGAGAGAGAGAGAGAGAGAGAGAGAGAGCATGAGCGCACTTAAGAGCCAGGGAGGGGCAGAGAGAAAGGGAGAGACAGAAACCCAAGCAGGCTCCACACTGTCAGCGTGGAGCCTGACTTTGAGCTGATCATGTGAGACCTGAGCTGAAATCAAGAGTCAGATGTGTAACCCACTGAGCCACCCAGAAGCCCCTTATACAATCCCATTTTATTGCATCATGGTTCACAAAACCAAGCTATGGAAACCACCCAAATGCCCATCAACGAATAAATGGATAAAGAAGATGTGTTACATATATACAATGGGATATTTTTCAGCCATGAGAAAGGAAGACATTGTCCCATTTGTGACAACATGGATGGACCTTGAGCACATTATGCTAATTAGGTAAGTCATAGAAAGACAAGACTGTGTGATATTACTTATACATGTGGAATCTAAAAAAATTAAACCTGTAAAAAACAGAGAGTAAGATGGTAGTTACCAGGGGACTGAGGGGAGTCAGACAAGAGTGATGGTACTTAAGGGTAAAAACTTGTAACGAGTAGTAAATAAGGTACTGAGATCTAATGCGCAGGATAATACATGTAGACAATAATATTGTACTATAGTTATGTAGTGTGATAAATATCACTGCTTGGCAATCATAATATATATATTATATATACATATATTATATATACATATATTATATATATTATATATGCTACAACATATAAAGGTATCAAAGTAGCCTGGTACATGTGTATGTGTAACTTACACAATGTTACACATCAAATTTATTCAATAACAAATATTCACTTATTTATTATATATATTATTAAATAAATATTCACTTATTTATTATAAAAAGAATAATTGGTAATCCAACTTGAGTGATACTAAAATCTAAGGCTGTAATAATTACAATACTGGGGTGTTGGCACAGGAATACACCTATCTATCAGTGCAACTCATGAGAAAGTCCAGAAATTACCCTGGAATAATAAAATAAAATATTATTTTTCAATACATAGTGTTAGGTCACTTGGGTAGTCCCTTGAAAAATAAATAAATCAAATCCCTACATCATTCTTTATACCAAATTCCAGATAAATTACACATTTTTAATGTGGAAAAGAAACTCATAAAAGTGCTAGAAGAAAGTGTGGCGAAATTAAAAAAAAATTTTTTTTAATAACCTCTGTGTATGGAAGGTATTTTATAGAAAAATCCAGGAGCAATGCAAAAAGATATGTATATCTTCATGCCATATACGGCATAGTATTCTCTAAATAAAGTCAAAGGACAACTGACAAAGTGGAGAAAATATTTGCAACTCATACCAAAGGGCTTTACAATTCAACAAAGATAACGGCCAATAACCCATTAGAAAATTAAACAAAGGGGGTGCCTGGGTGGCTCAGTCGGTTAAGCGTCCGACTTCGGCTCAGGTCATGATCTCACAGTCTGTGAGTTCGAGCCCCGCGTCGGGCTCTGGGCTGATGGCTCAGAGCCTGGAGCCTGCTTCCGATTCTGTGTCTCCCTCTCTCTCTGCCCCTCCCCCATTGATGCTCTGTCTCTCTCTGTCTCAAAAATAAATAAAAACGTTAAAAAAAAAATTAAAAAAAAAAAAAAAAAAAAGAAAATTAAACAAAGAACAACAGACTGGACCAGAGTGTTCATAGGGGAGGAAATACATAGGCTCTTACACGTACAAATGAGACTGAACCTGTAGCAACAAGAGAATCTCAATTGAAAATCAGACATCAGGGAATGCCTGGGCGGTTCAGTCAGTTAAGAGTCAGTGACACTTGATTTTGGCTCCAGTCATGATATCAGAGTTCATGAGATCGAACCCATGCACTATCAGTGCAGAGCCTGCTTGGGATTCTCTCTCTCTTCTGCCCCTCCCCCACTCACACTCATTCTCTCTCTCTCAAAATAAATAAATAAACTTAAAAAAATAAAATCAGACATCAGGTTTTGTCTTTCGAATTAACAAACCTTAAAGAAAGGTTGTCAAAAGAAACAGAAGAAACAGGTCCTCTTGTATATTGTTTGTTGGTACAAGCAAAATCTGGAAACACTTCAATGGACATCAGCGGGAGACTGGGATATTCATACAATGGAGTATATGGAGTATATTCCTTAAAAAGAATGATGGAACCATATGTGTCTGTGTTACCATCATTTGTGTAAATATATGTGTATATATGTTATACACTTAGAAAACCCTTGGAACCTGCTTGAAAAATCAAGCACCTGATATCTATGGTTCCCTCTGGTAAAGTAAACTGGGTGGCTGAAGGGAGGATATACCTTTGTGGATACCTTTTAAATTTTCTAGTAGGCGCACGTATTTAAACAACACATTAATTAATTTTAATTCATAATCAGAAAAATAAAAGTCAGTCACTAATTTCTAGCCATGAAAGACACGTGACTTTCTTTTTTTTTTTTTTTTTTTTTAATTTTATTTTTGGGACAGAGAGAGACAGAGCATGAACGGGGGAGGGTCAGAGAGAGAGGGAGACACAGAATCGGAAACAGGCTCCAGGCTCTGAGCCATCAGCCCAGAGCCTGACTCGGGGCTCGAACTCACGGACCGCGAGATCGTGTTTTTTTTTTTTTGACACGTGACTTTCATTTAAGCAGCCTGCTTTTGGTTTTTGTTTTTCGGCTTTGGTTTGTGCTATGGTTTTGTTTTGATTTTTTTATTTTTTGTGCTTACACCTTGGATTATCTCGCCAAAATTCAGGACAAATAAACCATTCACATTCAATTTAAGTTTCTTAAAAAGAATGTCTAAAGCAAAAAGTCTCTTTTCTTTCGAAATGAAGCGTCATCATAGAGACAGGGAGCAAGAGTATCTAAACTACAGCCAGTACCTACTCGTCAGGGGCGACTAACCAGCAACCTTCACAAACTGGTCATTTTTCCATTTCAAAGTTAAGGACATTTATAGGGATGAGAGCCTCCTGCCTGTCTTTTGACATCAAAAGTCTTCACATTGCTTCTTAGTTGTCCATATATTACAAGCCAACAAAAATCCCGTTTACCTCTTGCCTTACAGTTTAATTACATTTCACATTATAACGATTCCATTTAGAAATGCCATGTGTCCTCAAATAAGCACGCAAAACCCAACTCATGTAAATTTTAGAACTAGGATTTATGAAATCATATTGTCCAGGTGTTTTATTACATTACCTTGAAATTGCATTGTTTTCTAGTGTAGATTATCTGTTTATTCTTAAGTTATTCCATTACGTTTGGATATGAAAAATAACACTAGCTTTCTCAATACAGGTCACCAGGCTGGCTGGGCTGATGTGTTGTTTTCATACATTTTTATGATGTTCCTATAGTAAACATAATTCAATAAAGCCAAAGCACACTAAATAAATAATTGCATCTAGAAAAGCAATAAAAACAAATAAAATTAGTACTTTCATAAGTGGAAAGGTACTTCAATTACTGCTACAAGCAACAACCCACCATAAAATGTGTAGAATCATTTCCCTTATGCATATTTCTGGGATATAATAATTTGATTGAAGACACGAGGCAGCACACAGGAGCCTCCGAATTGTGAAGTGTATACAGTTTCCAACAGAAGATGCATAATATCGGTCCTTGGCACCTTTAAAGAACCTATTGTTTTTCTGGCATGCACAGTTGGCTGTCACCATCAACCATGTGCTTAATTACATTTCCCAGCTTGTTTAACTGGAAATAAATTCCTAATGGCCAATGAAAGGGAGTAAATGCAGACTCCTCACCAGTTCTTATCAAGCTACCTTTTTTTTTTTTTTTTTTTGCACTGATGCTTTAGTGGAAGGTTTAGGTGCATTGAGAAGTAGCTTAGAGAAAATTATTGGAATAATCAGTTACTGGTAAAACTATACAACTGGTGGTAAAACCAGGGGCCAGGAGCAGAATGTAAAGGCTAAAGCAGATGATGCAATGGGGCAGAGCCAAGGGTAGGACCCCACAGCAGGGCCCCACATGTATTTCCGGTGATGTCTGTGATCTTAACAATTCGAACGTGGCCTGGGTATAAGCTGAAGATTCACTCCCAACATCTACGGCAATTAGAAAACTGGAGCACATCAAGTGAGTCTCTGAAGATGAATCGAGAAGCACCTCTGTTCCCTGTGAGCTGCTGGCCCTCAAAATGACCCTCTTCAAGACCCCATTCCTGCTCTTGGGGGTGAAGGGAGTACAGAAGTGCATGGGCACTCTAGTACAAGCTTCAACGATCTTGAACTAGTGGTTCACAAACACTCTCGCAAATGCTTTAGGCTGTACTCAGACACAAAGGAAACTCCTGGAAGCAGGATTTCCAGGCCTCAGACACCTAGGTCTGATGTAGCCATGTTCGCTGAAAAGCAGGAGCAGGAGGAAACAGGGGGGATGGGAAGCGGACCAACTGCTGGGAAGTTCTGACAGTGTCCCTTAGAAAAGGCCCTACAGGGGCACCTGGGTGGCTCAGTCAGTTGGGCGTCCAACTTTGGCTCAGGTCATGATCTCATGGTTCACGAGTCTGAGGCCCTTATAGGACTCTGTGCTGACAGCTCAGAGCCCGGAACCTGCTTCAGATTCTGTGTCTCCCTCTCTCTCTCTGCCCCTCCCCAGCTTGCACTCTGTCTGTCCCTCTCAAAAATAAATGAAAACATTAAAAATAATTTTTTAAGTAAAAAAAAAAAAAAAAGAAGAAGAAGAAGAAAAGGCCCTAGAACTTTCCAAACATGTGAGAAGCAAATGCAACTGTTTGGTTGTATCTTCTTTTCCCTCTCAGCCTGCAGAGACCCCTGGTCAATTTCTCTATTTCTCCAATAAGGGACTGGTATTTATGTTCAATGCTTGGGATCTTGTCTGTTCTAAACCTCTTTGTTTTACAGACCTGTAATCTCACTTTTGATACATTTCTTCCCAGCCAGGAAGAATCCATTCCTTAGTCTGGAAGGGGATTTGATGAGCAAAAGGGGATGGAGTTTCAGATACAGACACGTGTTGATGCATTAAAGAAAGGCTAGAATGGAATTTTTAAAAATTCTTCTAACTTTCAGTGGGTGGAAATACTCCTGGAGAGGAGGCAAGGAGAGTGGCCCTGCGGCCATCATCTCATGGCTGAATGCAGACCATGGGTACAGGGGTAATTTGGACCTTAGTTTAAACGTCAGCTGTGTGACCTTCCCGCTGTCCTTAAGGACCTCCCAGATCCTAGAGTTGAACTCAAGTGCTCCCTGACAGCCACTGAGCCAGATTAAATTCCTACATAGTAAAACCTCAGAAGAATTCAGAAAGCATTATCACACAGACCAGGTTTCTCATGCAGTGACAGAACCTTCTGGACTCCAACTGTAACAAAATCAGTTTGCAGTGAAATGCCATGTCTTCCACGGCCCATCTTTTCTGTTCTGCCAGTGGTGAGGCACTCAACAGCAGATGAGAACCCCCAGGTGGAGACCTCTCGCTTCTAACTTAAGCTCTTCTTTTTTAGAGTATCGGTTATGGGAAGTGGGCCTATGGGGAAGGACTTACTTGATACGGCTAACACTAGAAAAGTCAACCCCCAAGAATTCAGAAGTTGTGCACCTCTTGGGGACACACCACACTTTAAGCTCTTAATTTGGAAGTTTCTGAGTATTTCATTTGGTAGGTGTGTTTCCAGGATTCAAGCTAAAAGTTAACATTCCTACCAGGAGAGAGGAGAGAGAGAGAGGGGCAGAGAAGAAAAAGGAGAGAGAGACAGAGATTGATTTAACATTCTACTCCAACTCCTGCAAAACACCATTTTTTCGTAGAGATCACGGTTGGAAGTGCACGTTGAATTAAATTGCAGGAATAAAAGAAAAATACAATTGTAGCCACTGCAAATTCTCCAGTGTCAGAAGTTCAATTGGGTAATACCATTATCTGAGCAAAAGATCAATAACTAGGACATGGGGACGTTTATGCTAACTTCACCTTAGAGTTAAAAAATGTGATTGCATTTCTACGGGCTGCACTATCAGGAATCTATTTACCCAAGAGAGAATTACATATTATCGAGGGCAGACTTCCTCTCCCCCCTTCAAGATAAGTGCTCATTTTTTATTCAACAGAGGAGTACCTAGTAAAACAAATTCTCCCCTCCCCACGCCCACGCACATAGGACTATGGCCACCGAGGAGGTGGAGGCTGTGTGATCAGCAAAGCTCTGTTTGATGGAGGGCCTTCGATGGGCACCCATAGGTCCAAACTCGGGAAAGAAAACTATGGCGTCACCTTTACTGTTCCTGTTGGAATCGACATGGCTTGGAAATGAACTTGACTTAATTTTGAGTTCCACAGGTCTACCGACTGGCTCACCCTGCCTTAGATGGGCTGTGCGTGAGGTGGCAACAGACTCTTGGTTAGAGATATCCATTGGACAGGTAGAAATAGGAAGCTAAGCAGTGATAGGCTAGAGATAGAGAAGGAGCTGCATGCCAGGGCTAGTCACGATCTCCTTAGAGCTGAGACAGTTGGTCCACTGGGACCTCTGGCTTCAACAGCATAACTGATACCAGAATCCCCACCCAGAGGTGAGGGCTGGAATTCAGTTGCACTCCCCAAAGCCAGCATGCAGCTATGACTGCGAACATAGGCTCCTCTTGGCAATCTGAGCCAGGGGCTAGACACCGGGACCTTGGTCACCACACAGGAGGACACAGGCATGCTATGAGGCACCAAATGCCCACTTCCTCTGTTGCTTCAGACATCTATAAGCCTTGGGATTATATCTGCCCAAATTCCTACCCGCTTCCTGGCTTTCACGTGATTATTCAGTTAACTGATGGCCAATGAGCCAGTGTTCTCTACAGCTCTGGAAGGTTTGGAAAGGATCTGGAACTCAGGAGAGAAGTTTTGGATGGAGATTAAGATTTCAAAGTTGTATCCAGGTTTTTGGCACCGTGGGTTGGATGAGGTCACTTGGAACTCTTGAGCAGAGCAAATTTGCATCACGCTCTCGACTCTGGAGAATTCAAAGGATGTTTAGCAAAGCACATTCCCAGAATGAATTTGACATGATGGAAAGTCACATGCCCCTGGCTAATTGCTCTGAGGACACACAGAGGTGACCAGCCATAGGACCTGCTAAAGCCAGGCACAGAAAAGCCAGAGGCTTTATAAGTCATCAGACAGATGGAGGTCTCTAGATTTCACCAATGTATGTTTGGAAGCTAAAATGTGATTATAGATAAATCTCTTGGGGAGGGTCCTGACACATGAAACTTTTCATAGTGGCACAGTGATGGCAGTGAGAGCCCCGTGATCTAATATAGTCACTCATGTTCTCTTCCCCATGGACCAGAGATCTATGTTTTCCCAGCTTCCTTCCAAAAGTACTTTTCCTGGCAATATTATTCAAAAGAATACTTATGTGTAGAAAAAGAGAGGGCTTGGTAATCTCCTTCCATAGGAGTCTGCTCTGAGAATCTTCCATTTTGAACACTCAATCTTCTAATCAGCTGCAATCTTTTTTTTTTTAGTGTTTATTTCTCATTTTGAGAGAGAGAGCGTGAGTGGGGAATGGACAGAGAGAGAGGGAGACACAGAATCTGAAGCCAGCTCCAGGCTCCGAGCTGTCAGCACAGAGCCCGATGTGGGGCTCAAACTCACGTACCACAAGATCACGACCTGAGCTGAAGTCAGATGCTTAACCGACTGAGTCAGCCAGGTGTCCCTCACCTGCGATCTTTAACACTCTGACTCATCAGACTGTTCAAGGGTCTGTCTGGTATTACTTAAGAGCATGGATTCTCAGAGACAGGAAGACTGCCATTTACTAACTGTGTGACCTCAGACAAGTTTCTTACCTTCTTTGTGCCTCCATTTCCTTATCTGTAAAGTGAGACTCATAATGGTATCTATCCTACAGGGCTATTGCGAGGATTAAATCCATTAATACATGTAATGTACTTAGAAAATTACCTTGTAGGTAAACAGTAAATGCTACACAGGTGTTCAATTATTATTACTATGATTTTTATTATAGAGTACAGACAAGTGTTGTTTTGACAACTTGTCCCTTTGAAATACTTAGAGGCAGAGAGAAGAAGACGCTCAGAGATCATTTGGAAAACATCACACACCAGATTCTGATGGATGCCACTGGGCCTCAGGCCAGTGTCAAATAAATCTAGTGATACATGTTTTTCATAGTGGTAAAGTTAACCTTTCCTTTTTTTTTTTAACTTTTTAAAATAAAGTTCATTTATTTTGAGAGAGACAGAGAGCATGAGCAGGAGAGGGTCAGGGAGAGAGGGAGAGAGGCCTTTGCTCCAAGGGGGCGCCCTCCCCGTCAGTCTCTCCCTGGCTCCTATCTGCTCTATTGCTCTGCAGAGCACGTATCACCTCTTGGCCTTATAAAGTACGTTCATTTGGTTATCTTCTGCCTTCTCCCACTAGAATGAACCATAGCACCTAATACTTAGTGTACCAACAGTTCTAGGCAGAAAGTACTCTTATCATCAGCCTCATTTTGTACATGTAGAAACAAAGGCACAGAAACGGCAAGCTTGAGGTCAACAGCTAGTCAGTGGTGGGGCTGGTGCCAGAGCCAGCCTCTAGCCACACCGCTCAGCTCTGCAAAGGCAGTGGCTTTGTCAGACATTTGCTGCTGCATCCAGTAGTGTGCTGGGAAATTGAGAGCCACTGGCTGTCCAAGAAAAGCGTTCTGGTTTATAGCCTTTGCTGATTTACAACGTGTAAATTTCACGATGCCAAAGACATTTGTTCTCTCTCGTGGGTATGAGTGGGCTGGAGCACGTCACTGGCTGTAGCTTCTAGGGAGACACCTGACTCAGGTGCTATCTGGCACACAGGAGATACTCAATGCACATTTTTAAATGAATGACTGAATGAGTTTAAGACACAGTGAAAGAAAACCAGTCTGACGCTGCACTGAAAATCTTCCTTTGAATATCCTTGGCCTCAGAAATGCAGGGAGGGGACGCTCTTGGGAAATCATGAGCTGAATCATGGGACTTTCTTCTCTTTCAGCCTATCCTGGGTTCTATGCAGACACTCTACCAAGAAGTAGGATACCTGGGTCCTATTGCTTGGAATCATATAAATCTGCATATGGCTTTAAATTTCATAGGTTAAACTAAAGGCATATGATAATATCAGATAGATTGATAGATAGGCAGAAAGAAAGAAAGAAAAAAGAAAGAAAGAAAGAAAGAAAGAAAGAAAGAAAGAAAGATGATAGATAATAGATAAACTATGATACTGTGATACTTTGAGTTATTAAAAGAATGGGATGGGTCTATATGTACTGATGTAGAAATATAAGCCTGATATATTGTTAATGAGAAAACAATTCAATGTGTGAACATTTTGTTTAAGATCATTCTCATTTTGGGGTGCCTGGGTGGCTCAGTCGGTTGAGTGTCTGACTTCGGCTCAGGTCATGATCGCACAGCTTGTGAGTTCAAGCCCCGCGTCAGGCTCTGTGCTGACAGCTTGGAGTCTGGAGCCTGCTTCTGATTCTGTGTCTCCCTCTCTCTCTGCCCCTAACCCACTTGCATTCTGTCTCTGTCTCTCTCAAAAACAAATAAACATTAAAAAAATTAAAAAAAAAAAAAAGATCATTCTCATTTTTAGAGAACTTGGCAGACAGGAGTGTATTTGTCATAATCCATAGCTGTGACCTACAATGACTGTGGACCGACTGTGGATACACTTCAGGAATATATAGAGAGATGTAGATGTAAGTTTGCATATACACAGAAAACTGTTTAAAGAATAGAAGCTAGGGGCACATCAGTGGCTCAGTCGGTTAAGTGTCGAACTTCGGCTAGGCCATGGTCTCATAGCTGGTGGGTTTGAGCCCTGCATCGGGCTCTGTGCTGTCAGTGCAAAGCCTGCTTTGGATCCTCTGTCTTCCTCTCTCTCTCTGTCCCTCCCTGCTTCAAAAAAAAAAAAAAAAAAGATGTATTGGGGCACCTGGGTGGCTTGGTTGGTTAAGCATCAGACTTCGGCTCAGGTCATGACCTGGCCGTTCCCAAGTTCGAGCCCTGTGTGTTCGAGCTCTGTGCTGACAGGTCAGAGCCTGGAGCCTGCTTCAGATTCTGTGTCTCCCTCTCTTTCTCTGCCCCTCCCCCAGTCATGCTCTGTCTCTCTCTCTCTCGCTCGCTCTAAAAAATAAACAAACATTTAAAAAATAAAAAAAAATTAAAAAAAAGTTTAAAAAAGATGTATTAAGAAAAGAAAAAATAGAAGTTAAATTCCCAACAGCGGTAACTGCAGAGAAAGAAGAGCTTATGGAAGGAATTTCACTTTCTATTTTAACAAATGGATATTCTGAACCGCCAGCTCCACTCCTGCACCCCACTTGGAATCACCATCTGCAACTTTCATCATATAAAAACCCATCCAGCGAGGTCGAGACAGAAAACACTCCCAGGCCTGGTGAACTAGGACTATACGGAGAGCTTTCGATGACAGACAGCAGAGCCCAGAGACTGGTGGGGAAAGAACAGGGACCCAAGGCCAAGTGCCGGATCAGACCCCACTCTGCTGCTCCCTGGTGGGGGAAGCCTGTGCGGGTACTTACCTCCCTGAAGCTCCTGCCTCATCTGGGAGGCGGAGACAACAGCCGTGCTTAGGCCAGGGTTGTCCCAGTGTTTCTTAGTGACAAGCACTGGGACGCTGCCTGCACGGGGGAGGGTCAGGGAAGTGAGTAGGTGGGTCCTCACCCTCAAGATCCCCTTCTTCACCATTGCCGTCACCATCTGCATCACATCACTACCACCACTGTCATCGCCATCATTACCACTAACATTACGTCACGGACACAGCATGCAGGGCACAAGCCGAGCACGAAGGCCAAACATTGGACCAGCAGCAGGCATATGCCAGCTCATCGGCGGCACTCGTACGTGATGTGGACAATGGGCACACGTGACTGAATTCGTAGTCAGCAGGCTTCACCTTTCCAGGAGTGCTCTCATCATAAATTCACAAGGCTGTCGTCTCACTGCCTTTTGGACATCACCTGTGCCTGTTGGAATTTATACATTCAGCTTTTGGAAGCTATAATAATAAATTAGCATTAAATCTGGCTGCGGGCATAAAAGCCCTTAAACGTGCCACTGGTTTGCCATGAGCTCAGAATTTCACATCGAGATTTTTCTTCGGGATATTGTGAATACCTAGCTTGATGTCACAGATACGGTGATGGTTTTTCTATTTTTTCTTTTCTTTCTTTCTTTTTTTTTTTTTTTTTTTTTTTTACCATTTCTAGTATTCTCTATTTGAGACTGAAAAAGTCTTTTAATAACAATTCCAAAATGTTCCATGCTCAAAACTGAGGTTTTAAATGAAATAGGCTTTTTTTATATAAAAAAAATCAAATGTGAGCACAAATGGTATTGTTCTATGAGATTATAAAAATAAAATAGAGTGGAAAAGTTAAAAAAAAAATTTCCCAGCAGTGCAATGATCCCTGTAACAAAGTGCCCAACAAAGGCAGCGAATCAGCTGAGCTGAGCTGGAAAACCAGCCGCCACTCTGTAGAGACATTCCCTGCAGACACACAGGGAGGGGCCTCCCGAGAGTAGGCCCCTCCAGGACCCCCAGGAGCAGGGTGGGGTCACTCAGGGGGCTGGACCTGCAGGATCTCCAGGCCTGTCTCCAGCCTAGGCCACCCTCCAGACCAGCTTACCTCTCTGCCACCTGCTCACCCCCATCAGGAGATTCCAGGGCTTGTGCTCCTGTCCCCATAGCACCTTGCACACTGCCTGCTGGCATCCAATTAGTGCTCAAGGAATGAGTAAGTGGAAGACCACAAAATGATCTGAATGAACCAAGGATGCGGTAAAAAGGGGAAACACACCCCTGATCAATTCCCAAATCACCTTCCTCCTCAAAGCACAAAGTCACATTATCCTTCTAGAAGGGGATGAAGCGGACTCCTTCTGCAGCCCTTCTGAAGTGGGATTCCCACTGTCTCCCTAAAGGGGGTTCCTAATGAGTGTTGAAGGTGCTACCAGTCTTAAAAGGCTCCTGGGAGGGGCACCTGGGTGGCTCAGTCGGTTAAGCATCTGACTTCAGCTCAGGTCATGATCTCACAGTTGGTGAGTTCGAGCCCTGCGTCGGGCTCTGTACTGACAGCTCAGAGAACTTTGGACTCTGTGTCTCCCTCTCTCTCTCTGTCTCTTCCCCACTTGTGTTCTGTCTCTCTCACTCTCAAAAATAAATAATAAAAAAACATTTTAAAAATTTTTTAAAAAGACTCCTGGGGAGGAAGCGCTCCACTTGGCCCATCGTGAATGAAATCAGAGCCTCAATCAGCCTCCATTGGCCTCTGACACAGCTGAGAAGCATCCAACCTGGTAGCCGTCTGCAGACAGCACCAGGCAGCAAAGGGCCTCGGCACTGACCTGGTGGTGTGCTGGGAGATGACAGGTCTGTGACAGAGACCAGAGTCCCTAACACAAGACTAATACAATTCCACCTCCACTTGGGGGAAAGCGGGGGAGGGGATCTCCCTTCCCTGATGATGGCATCCCACTTATGAAAGGCCCAGTCGCTTGCTCTCTCCGGACTGGAGGAAGTCCATGAAACCAAACGACTTCTGTTTTCCCTACTCTCATCCCTTCTGAAGCTCGGCATCGATTCTTGCCTGCAGTCAACATACATAACTCCCCGTGACAATAATGGGATGTGCATGTGTACCGAGGGGAGCATAGAATTTTTATCTCTGTAAAAATGGTACTGGTGTGGTACAAGCAAAGTTTTTGTTTTTTTCCCAAGGCTTTTACTTGGGGCAATATATTGTACATGTGGTGGCGGGGATTTTTTTCTTCTTTTTAATTTTAAATTGAGATTATGAACATATTTTATGCAGGTTAATATATCCTTTTCATGTAAAATTTAACTGAAACCGGTTCTAGCACATTAACGACAACAAGAGAAATTCTCCGGCTTATTATAAACATCCTTCAAGAAACCTGAAATGCATGTCCTCTGGAAATAATTTTGCTGGGATTTGGGTTATTATTAAAATCCTCTCAGAATTCTATCACTGGTGTCTAATGTGCCTCAAAGCCCTTTTCTGCTACTTATCAGAGAGAAACTCTGGTCTTGGCAGGATATTCTTGATAGTGAAATGAGGCCAGGAAAAGGGGCTCCTTTCCTGAGGCTGGGAAGACAATGGACAAGGCAAGGCATGTGGGTCCTGGGCTGACCACTCAATGGAAGGTAGGTTCCTAAGACAGGTTCCCTCTCAGCCATGATGGAATGAACCATGTCATTCCTATTCATTCTGAGTGCTCTGATCTTTCAGCTTCCATGAGAAGAAGCAGGTTTATGGTAGTAGGCTTTAAAAACATTTTTAAATGTTTACTTATTTTTGAGAGAGTGACAGAGCACAAGCAAGGTGGGGGTAGTGGTGCAGAGAGAGAGGGAGACACACAATCTGAAGCAGGCTCCAGGCTCTGAGCTGTCAGCACAGAGCCCAAGGCAGGGCTCGAACTCACGAACCATGAGATCACGACCTGAGCCAAAGTCAGATGCTCAACCATCTGAGCCACCCAGGAGCCCCTTTGGTTTACTGTAGACTTTAAACTAGAGGGAATCGCAGGTGAGCCTATCTTGGTCACACACTCTCTACATGTCAGAACTCTACCTGTGAGGGGCATTAGGATGTCACAGGACAGAGCAAACCCCAGCTGACACAGGGATAAACCGTCCAGGAAACGTCCTCAGGAATGAAGGAAAGTCACCCTACCTTTTAGAAGCTGATTCTCATGTTTAATTTTCTCTTTGTTGATAAATAGGAAAATCCACCATTCTCCCACGTGGGGTCTGAATTCTTTACTAAAATGTAAAAACAGTCTTCTCCAGATGTGAAGGACTCTATCCTGTCGGCAATGACCCAACCGGAGATGTCTACTGAGTTTGATACGTCATTCAGAGCCATACTCAGACTTACAGGTTCATCAGATTCATCTGGAATCTTGTTGAACTGCTGATTCTAATTCACCAGGGTCAAGGGTGGGGTCTATTTGCCGACAAGCTCCTAGGTGATGCCCAGGCTGCTGGTCCATGGACTGCACTTTGAGCAGTGCAGACTCAGTCCAATCACACATCTTTGTCCTCAATCATTCATTCACTCCACACACACTCTGTAAGTTCCAGCTCTTTTACTGAGGACACAGTGATGAGGAGGACAAGTCCTTGATGACTTTAAAACTAGTGCTAACGAACATTTAACACCTCTGTGCAGGACACAATCAGCAGAGGGAAAAGGCAACCTACAGGATGGGTGAAAATATTTTCAAATTATTTATCTGATAAGAGGGTAATATCCAGAATATATAAAGAGCTCCTACAACTCAACAACAAAACAAACAACCTGATTTTAAAAAATGGGGAAAGGACTTGAATAGACACTTCTCCAAAGAAGATATACAAATGGCCAATAAGAACCTAAAAAGATGTCCAACATCACTGATTGTTAGGGAAGTGCAAATTAAAACCACCATGAGATACCACCTCACACCCATTAAGACTGTTACTAATGGGGCGCCTGGGTGGCTCAGTTGGTTGAGCGTCCGACTTCAGCTCAGGTCATGATCTCGCAGCTTGTGTGTTCGAGACCCACGTCGGGCTCTGTGCTGACAGCTCAGGGCCTGAAGCCTGTTTCAGATTCTGTGTCTCCCTCTCTCTCTGTCCCAACCCACTCACATTCTGTCTCTGTCTCTCTCAAAAATAAATAAACATTAAAAAAAATTTTAAAAAAAAAGATGGTTACTAACAACAACAACAAAACAAAACAAAACAAAACAACCCAGGAAATAACAGTGTTGGCAAAGATGTAGAGAAACTGAACCCTTGTATCCCTGTGCACTGTTGGTGGGAATGTAAAATGGTACAGCTGCTATGGAAAACCTATGGCAATTCCTCAAAACATTAAAAATAGAATTCCCATGTGACTCAGCAATTCCTGTTCTAGATATATATCCAAAAGAACTAAAACCAGGAGCTCAAAAAGATATTTGTATGTTCACGTGTTCACAGCAGCATCATTCACAACAGGTAACATGTGGAAGCCACTCAAGTGTCCACGGACAGATGAATGAATAAGCAAAATGTGGTATATACATCCAAGGAAATATTATTCAGCTTTAAAAAAAAAAAAAAAAAGAGGGGCGCCTGGGTGGCTCAGTTGGTTGAGCGTCCAAATTCGGCTCAGGTCATGATCTCATGGTTCATGGGTTTGAGCCCCGCATCGGGCTCTGTGCTAACAGCTCAGAGCCTGGAGCCTGCTTCGGATTCTGTGTCCCCCTCTCTCTCTGCCCCTCCCCCACTCATCCTCTGTCTCTCTCTGTCTCAGAAATAAATAAACATTAAAAAAAATTAAAAAAAAAAAAAACAAATTCTGACACATGTTGCAACATGGACAATCCCTGACAATGTTATACTACGTGAAACAAGCCAGTCACAAAGAGATAAATGCCTCTTGCATGAGGTCCCTCATGTAATCAAACGTATAAAGACAAAATAGAAGGGGGGAGTTCATGGGCGAGGGGAGGGAGGAGTGTGGTTTAAAGAATATAGAGTTTTGCAAGATGAAAAGAGTTGTGGAGACTGCACGGCGATGAGAATGTACTACGGAACTATACGCTGAAAAATGGCTGATGGTACAACTTATGTTACGTGCACTTTGGCACAATGAAAAGAAAACAGCCCCCACCGTCTTCACTATCTAAGGTGTCTACAATGTATAGCCTTTGTAGTATAAGAAACGTAGAGGTCGCTTTGTAAAATGGGAACCACATGGTCCTAGTGGAGGGAAAAGTTAGATCAGGCAGGTAAGTACAACTTCGCTGTGGTGTGGGAAGTGCTAAAATACAGGTAAGGTGTTATGGAAGCCCCAAAGGCTGAAAATCAGATGGATGGGGAGGTGGTGGGCCTGCAAGCCAGCTGTGGCAGTGAGTGGGAGGAAAGGAACGAGCCCAGGCATCCTGGAAAGTAACAGACGGGCTTCAGGCACCAGTACATAGGGGTGAGGGAGAAGGCACCTACATTCTGGATGGGACAGCCATTCCCTGAGGCAGGGCTATCCCAGGTAGAGCAGGACTGGGGGGACGTGATGAGTCCCCTGTGTGCTGTGATGAACGGGCGGTGCATGTGGAGCCGCCAGGGGGAATGTACGTACCATAAACAGTCAGAACCAATCTGGAACTGACTCGAAGATGTAAGCGAGGGAACGGACGGGCTGCGCAGGTGCCTGCTGCCCCTGTGACAGTGTTGACTCTCCCAGGCAATCTGTTCAAGAAGAAGAGCATCCCAGAGACAGCCAGCATCCTGGACCGGTGGAGGAGGGGAAGCAGCCTACCCGTGTGGGGAAGGGCAAGAGCCAGGAAGGAGAGCGGTCAGCTGGGGGTGGTGGCAGATGACCCTTGTTTACCTCCAGGAACAAGGACATGGATGCCTTGAGGGGTCAGAAGAAACAAATTCACTGAAAAGGGCCATGAGAGTTGGCGATGGGGAGGTCATTGACTCGCAGAGGCATAACTGATGCCCAGAGAACTGGATTTGTGGGTAAGCAGGGCTCAAGGGGCAGGAGGACTCCAAAAGAAGGTTGTGGGGGAGCCACATCTCAGAGGTGAGTGGCAGCTCTGCGGGAGGATGAGGTGGGGCAGCGGGTGCAGGGCAGAGCCCCCCTGCCAGCGGGAGACAGCCCAGCCCAGCCTGTACTCATGTCGCTCACGGGAAGCCGTGCTTCATCCTGGAAGCAAGGGGGAGCCAGGAGAGTATTTTAAGCAGGGAAATGACATGGTTGGAGTTGTGTTTGGGAACAATCTCTAGGCAGCAACGTGGAGGATGGATCCGAGCGGGACAGACAGGATATAAGAGACCCACTGGGAAATCTGTGGTAATTAAGCCCATGACGTTCCTGATTTTTCTGTGTCTTAGGTCTTTTGCTCACAAGAGATCATTTTCTCCTTAGAGAAGAGAGGTGGCCTGAGCCTTCTGGCTACTGTGTACTACATACAAGTGCCGTAATTACAGAGGCTCAAGGGTGAGGAGGGTGTTGACTCAGAGGCAGGAGTGTATAAAAGTTCATTGAGCCCAGGGGTGCCTGGGTGGCTCAGTCGGTTAAGTGTCCGCCTCTTGGTTTTGGCTCGGGTCACGATCTCATGGTTCCTGGGTTCGAGGCCCACATTGGGCTCTGCGCTGACAGTGCAGAGCCTGCGTGGGATTCTCTCTCCCTCTCTCTGCCCCTCCCCAACTTGCGCTCAAAATGAATAAATAAACCTTTTAAAAACAAAAAACAAAAAAAGGTCTTTGAGTCCAAAGAACTGTATTCTCGTTCTCTTTTCATTAGTTTTGGGGTCCTGACTACCCTCCTCTCAAATTTGTTATTTCCTGTTGCCCTTCTTTAAGCACTGAGGTCTTACCTCCACATCACAGAAACTGTTTCCTCTTCCTCCACTTGGCCTCCAAATCAATAACTGACCTGATGCAATAAAAATCAATCAAATGCACTGCTGCCTTTCTCTGTTTCTTCAGAAACAAGGAAGAAATGACAGCTTTTCCTGGAAGTATCTGCATTAGCCCCACAAGTCCTGGGGGCTCTGCTGTGGGGAAACTACACATTTTACGTTTTGTCCAAGTACTCCCTTGCCCCCCAAAAGAAGAAAAAACACTGATGTAGAAACAATGACTCACTGTCAGTGTTTAAGGTTATTAGACAAAACGATCACATTGTCCGTCAGAGAGACACTTCGTGATGGTGCGTGGCCTCATTAGGTGATTAGATAACTCTGAAAGCAGGCTATGTCGTGCTTGTGTTGTTAAAAAAGAGGAGGGTTGGTTTGCACAGCTTGATTACGAAATGTCTAAAATGCTTTGCTCCTCTCTTTTTTCTTCCTGAATCCTATCATTTTTTAAACCTCCCAACCACTCCCCGTCTCTGGAATACGTACTTCCCGCAAAATGCTATGTCGCCTTGGAAACATACAAAAAGGTTCCCGCTTTTATGCTTTGAGGGTGAAAACACAAGGAAACGCGTCTGTTATTTTTGCCTGCCAGAGTCTAGAGGGCCTACCAGGAGCTGGTAGTTAAGATTTATAATTAAGATGAGTGATATTGGGGGGGGGGGGCGCCTGGGTGGCTTAGTCAGTTAAGTGTCCGACTTCGGCTCAGGTTATGATCTCGAGGTTCATGAGTTTGCGCGTCGGGCTCTGTGCTGTCAGTGCAGAGCCCGCTTCAGGTCCTCTGTCCCCTTTTCTCTCTGCCCCTCCCCCACTTGTTTTCCCTCTCTCTCTCTCTCTCAAAAATAAATAAACTTAATTAAAAAAAAAAAGATGAGTAAGATGGAATCTAAGCCCCCAGCAGAGGAACTGGCACATAGTAGGTACTCAATAAATATTCCCTCTTGTCAATGCGGTGCCGGAGGCAGCAGGAAGCTTGACTTCTTGGGGTGAGCACGTGCTACCATCATTCTGGAGAGAGGGCTGCGTGTGCTCTGTGGCCTATAACCACCCGAGGAAGCTCCGTTTCGTGGTGATGGTAGCAAAATGGAACAGTGACAGAATTGAAGACCTAAACTAGTGCCAGGCCTGAAAGAAAAGATGTCTCCAAGTTATTTTCTAAACTACCCACCAAGGCCTACGTGAATCAACAGGTATCTATTGACTTTAGTTTTAGCTACCATCAAGACTTATTGATCGGAGAACTAAATATCGACCCATTGAGACCAAGGTCAATGCTGCCCTCCTGGGAAACTACATCTTAATATGAACTAAAACCTGCAGACGCTAGGCCTGATATTTTTGACTCTATACTGCTGGTCAGACAGAGTCTCATTCAAAGTCAGCTCTTTTCTTTATTGTATATTGTCATAGGTAGGAACTGGTTTCCAAACTGGCTTGTTTCTGGAAAATGGGGCATAGAAAATTTTAAATCTTTTCATCTTGTAAGCAATTAACAGACAATTTGGTACTTAAGAAATGTTATTGGAGACACTTCTATAAAACAAGGAGTCCCTGTGATGCATATAATTAGATGCATGTAAATCATATAACTGCCCCAATTAACTTCCTGTGAAGATTAAGAATGTCCAATGTTGAATCTGCATCGAAGCACACCAGCTCGAACAAACACACACACAAAATTCAACAACAAAAACTTGTGACTAAGACCAGAGTTATTTTTGAAAGTACTGTTCACTCCACTCTGTTTATAAGTGGCCCCCAAGGGATTACTGTAGCATTTTGTACCCCATAAGTGCACAGCTGATTTTTGTTCAATGGACAAATGAGAGGTGCCCCCCTCCCCACCAGGCTGTGGACTAGAGATAGTTGTCCAACTAGGTAAGACCAACAACACTGCAAAGGGGCCGTCCTCTAGGGCAGTGGGGTTGTCTTCACAGGAGAAGGATCAATACTCTTGTGAGTTGTGGGAACTCACTTTTCTTGAACAGAGTGTGTGTCCTCACATGCAAAACTGGGGATCGGGAGTAGGGAACTTATTAGGAGAGTTAACTACGGCAATATGCAAAAAGCACTTCTTTGGGGGGCACCTGGGTGGCTCAGTCGGTTGAGCGTCCGACTTTGGCTCAGGTCATGATCTCATGGTTCATGAGTTCGAGCCCCGCATCGGGCTCTGTGCTGACAGCTCAGATCCTCTGTCGCCCTCTCTTTCTGCCCCTCCTCTGCTTACTCTCTCTCTCTATCAATAAAAGAAAAGGCACTGTTTTGGCTGTCTCTCTAGGATATATCCACAGAGTGTCAGTAAATAGCTGTTTCTGTTATTACCAGGGGTAAGATTCTGGATTAGAACCAATAGCTCCTGAACAACTCAGAGAGAAAGTAAGGTGGAAAATTTACAACGCATATCCTTTCTTGAGGTTGTTGATAAATATCAGAACATAGAGAAAAGATCTGGAAAAGATACACAGGTACACACATGTGCAGTGATATGCACAGCTGAGGAGTGAGGGAAGTTGATAGGTTTAGCTTTTATGCTCAACTGAGTTTCCAAAGGCCCACTGAATGACCAGAGATCTATTTAAATCAACAAGCACTCTGCTGCTACATTTGAGGACAAGACAGGAGTAGGCAATAGAGGAGAGCTGGTGAGGAATTTTTGATGATATGAACCAGATGGAATCACACTGAATGAAAAGCCCATCAGAGCCCACAGTTCACTGCAGGCAAAAGAAGTCTTTCTCTGGAAAACAGTGAACCAGCCTCTCCAGTAGAACAGCAAGAAACTTGGGCACAAAGCAGCAAGGGCAGGGGCAAGGCTGGGCCAGAAGAATATGTCAGAAGCCACCAGACCCAGGCTCCACTCTGAGGCAAGAATCCAAATGAGCTGGCTAAAACTTTATGTTTTGCATTCAGAAGGACCAGATTCAAGTCTGCGTGACCCTGGGTTCCATCTTGCACCTTACTGACTTTGCATCTCACTGTGCCCATCTGTAAAAGCAGAATGACAGAACCAACTCTACTGAGCTGGTGTGCAGAGTCATTAACAAATCTCTATCATGCTAGACACTGCTCTGGGTATGGAGGATACAGCAGTGACCACAACAGACAAGCTCCCTGCCTTCATGGGCCGTACATTCTGGTAGAAGGGAGAGGCAACTAATAGATAAATATAAAACATGTCAGGCTGCCTCTCATAGGTGAGCAGTGTTTTATATAGGATTTCAAGAAGATTCTTCCATCAACGTGATATCTGGATAGAGAGCTGAGGGGGTGAATAGATAAGCCACAACTATATCCTGGGGAGAACGTTCCAGGCAGAGTGAACAACTGGTGCAAAGTTCCTTCCAGAACATTCTTGGTATGTTTAAGGACTGGCAAGGAGGCCGGTGTGGCCAGAAAGGAACAAGGAAGGGGGTCAGTGGCAAAAATGTTGTTAAAGAGGTAATGGGGGCCAGATCATATTCAGCTGAGCTTTCCAATATGGTAGCCACTAGTCAAATGTGGCTTTCAAGCACTTAAAATGTGGTTCTGAAATGAGATGTGTAGTAGGTATAAAATATACACTGTATTTTGAAGCCTTTGTAGAATAAAAAGCATGTAAAATATTTCATTAATAATTTTAGTATATATTACATGTTTTTTTTCTTTTTTTTTTTAATTTTTTTAATGTTTTTATTTATTTTTGAGACAGAGCATGAGCAGGGGAGGGGCAGAGAGAGAGGGAGACATAGAATCTGAAGCAGTCTCCAGGCTCTGAGCTGTCAGCACAGAGCCCGACGCAGGGCTCGAACTCAAAGACTGTGAGATCATGACCCGAGCTGAAGTCGGAAGCTCAACCGACTGAGCCACCCAGGCGCCTCTATATTACATGTTTAAATGATACTATATTTGCTATATTGGGTCAAATAAACCATACTGTTAAAATTGGTTTCACTTGTTTCTTTTTACTTCTTTACTGTGGCTACTAAAAAAATTAAATTACATATATGGCTTGCATGGTATAGGGCATTATAGGCCACAGTAAGGAATCTGGCATTTATATTGAGCAATATAAGTAAATAGAAGTGCCCATAAAGTGCTTAGCATATTTCCTAGAACAGAGTGGAAAATTTTATGAAACTAGAATTCCAGTCACAGAAAAATTGCTCAAATGTAAAGGCAAATGAAGATATTTGAGGGAAAGACATTAGATTCAACAAAGAATAATAACAAAACTAGTACATGTTTGGTTCAAATAATTGTTTAGAATACAGTGATGAATGGTAAAGAAGATGTGATAGATATAGATATAGATAGATACAGATATACAGTGGAATATTATTCGGGGATGAAAAAGAATGAAATCTTTCCATTTGCAACAACGTGGATGCAACTAGAGTATATTATGTTAAGCAAAATAAATGAGTCAGAGAAAGACACATATCATATGATTTCACTCATACGTAGAATTTAAGAAACAAAACAGATGAACATGGGAAGGGAAGGAAAAATAAGATAAAAACAGAGAGGGGATCAAACCATAAGAGACTGTTAAATACAGCGAACAAACTGAGGGTTGCTGGAGGGGAGGGGAGTGGGGAGAAAGGCTAAATGGGTGATGGGCATTAAGGAGGGCATTTGTTGGGATGAGCACTGGGTGTTATATGTGAATGAGGAATCACTGGGTTCTATTCCTGAAACCAATACTACACGCTATGCTAACTAACTTGAATTAAAATTTTTTTTAGTGTTTACTGACTTTTGAGAGAGAGAGAGACGGAATGCAAGTGGGAGAGGGACAGAGAGAGAAGGAGACACAGAATCTGAAGCAAGCTCCAGGCTCTGAGCTGTCAGCACAGAGCCCAAAGTGGGGCTTGAACTCACGAACCACGAGATCATGACCTGAGCCAAAGTCAGATGCTTAACCGACTGAGCCATCCAGGTGCCTCAACCCAACCCACTTTCAATTTAAATAAATAATTTTTTAAAAAAAGAACGTAGTGATGAAGTTTAATGAAACTGACAATTAATGATTATTGAAATCTGAAACATAAAGTAAATAAAAAAGATCTGACAAACAGATAAAACTGCATACATTCCTAAATTCCCAGTGGGTCAGAGAAAAACAGGCAAAATAAAAAGAAACAAGTATTTCATTTTAGCCATCCTCATAGATGTGAACTTTCTGCTTTTTAATTTCCATTGCCATGATGCCAATGAGGTTAGATACTTTTCATGAACTGACTATTTGTGTACCTCCTTTTGTGACATGCATGTTTCAGACTTCATATTTTTTTTTGTAGTCTTGTCCTTTTATCTCCTATTGATTGGTAGGTGTTCAGACATTCTAAAAAAGAACCTTTGTTAGATGTATGCATGACAGGTTAGACATGGATTAGACAAGTGCATGATCCTTGTCTAATTTTTGTAAATTAGGGGTTATGGATCATTTTTCATATGGATATCCAACAGACCCATCACCCTATATTGAAAAGTAATCCCTCCACTGCCCTGCAATGCCACTTTTGTCATAAATCAAGTGACAATACATCCCTAGATCTGTTGGGGGCTCTTTATTCTGTTCCTTTGATCAACTTATCTATCTTTGTGCTAATACCATAGTTTATTAATTATTGTGGCTTTAAGATCAATCTTGAAAATTGGTATAGAAATTCTCCACTTTTTTCTTTTCCTTCAAGATTATCTTGGCCACATGTTAGAATAGGGTTGCCAATTTCTCTCCCTCTCTGTCTTTCCCTGTCTGTCTCTGTATCTCTCTCTGTCTCTCTTTCTCTCTCATACAAATATAAAACTGCTAAAAATACTGGAAACAAAGTAAATAACAATATAACTAGAAACTTAAAGTTGTTCATGTCCGTGCACACATATTGATATAAATTAGTGAGTTAAATAAATAAGAGAAGGTGTCCAGCTCTTCTTTACAGAAGAATTTCAAGTAGTAAATGTACAGGGATTAAGGAAAATAGAAAATCACCATGAGTACACCATACTAATAACTGCTACAAGCAAAATCCATTGATGAATGGTAACATTGTGGCTAAAAGTTCAAGGAGAAATGGGATATTTGCTTAGACTTGACGTTATCGCCCCTGAAATATTTATTAATGGCTGTGGTGGTTAACAGCACAAATTATTTGATACTCCTCTCTCAGGACAGTGAGCTTCTCTCCTTCCCTTGGATGTGACCCGGACTGAGTGACTGGCTTCTAACAAATAAAGTATGGAAAGCGAAAAACAGTAACTTTGGACGGAGAAGGCTGGCAACCACCCTAACCAAGCGATCACAATTAATGTCACTTTCATAAGACATATCGACATCATGCATCCCTGAACAGATGCACTGAGAAGGAAATATCACCTCTGCATTCTACTCCATAATCCAGAACCTCATCTCATCTCTACTCCTCAGAAAACCTCAGGGAAAGCCAAGTCAGGGGGACATTGTAAAAAAATAACCGGTTACGACTCTTCAAAAGTGTCAAGGCCATGAAAGTAAAAGAATGACCAGGGAATGTCACAGATTGGAAGAAACTCAGGACGCATGACAACAAAATGCAATGTGATATCTTGGACTGGGTCCTGGAACAGAAAAAGAACATGAATGGAAAAACTGCTGAAATCTGGTCAGAGTCTGGGGTGTGGTTAATGGCAATGTGCTGACGATAATCTTACTTTTGACAAATACACCATGGCTACGTGAGATGCTAACATTAGGAGAAGCTAGGAAAGGGCAGATGGGAACTCTCCGTTTTTTTTTTTTTTTTCCAACCCTTCTGTGATCCTAAAGTTATTTCAAAATAAAAAGCTATGACATATTTTCTGGAAGGTTCTTCAGCAGTCTCTCCAGAGTGGTTATCAGGTTAATGTATACAAGCAGGCCCATATTCCATTTTATACCTTCCTGAGTATGGCCTTTTTTTTTTTCTTTCTTTTTGAAAAATAGCGTTTATAATGAAACATATGTTCTATTTTGATTTTTAGAAAGCCACTCTGGGAACAAGATATGGGGAAAAGATGTCTCAAAAGCTGACCCAAGCAGAGAGAATGTCTTTGCTTGGGGATCAAGGCACTGAGAACTATCAGTGTGATTGGAGTCAGTAAAGCTACTACTTGGGCTCTGCAGCGTGTTGAAGGCTTGAGGGGACAACACCAAACAGAATAGGGTTACTCACCAGCGTGACTTTCCTCTGCGGTTTCAGCAGCTTCGGTTTATGGAACGTGGCGGCTATGGGGGCTGTGGAAGCGTATGAAGAGTTTAGCTTCCAATTCTCCCCAGACTTTTAACGTCCACATATCATGAGCAACACAGACATACTCTGTGGAGACTCATGGACCCCTTCCTGCCCCTATGGAAGAACTCCCGTTTCTGACCTAGATACCACTGGGTGCCCCTCGATGGAGAGCAATTCTCCCCTAGTCTTTAGCCATGTCATCCTTTCCCATCTTCAAGGTCAATGAAACAGCTCTGCATAAAACACTGCCAGCTACAAAGAGGTCAGGTGTGCAGGTGAGAACCAGGTGTGTTTGGTAAAGGCTGAGCCTGGGAACTTCCCTGGGGCTTCGTTCTAACTACACACTAACAGTGAAAGCAGTGACCTTGACCTGCACAGCAGCCCTGACAGGTCATCAGGGAGGGTCTTACTGTCCCCACTTAACAGAGGAGAAAACCAAGGCTCTTCCCCACCATGTCATGTAATGAGTATTTCAATGATTTGGAACTTAAACTTGACCTTCAAAGTCAGACAGACCTCACCTCCAAGCCAGACTCCATCACTTAGCTCTCTGAGTCTCACTTTTATCTTTGGTAAGGTAGGGTACTATCTACTCTGATTGAATGAGATGTTACGGCAGGGTTCTCTGCCCCCTTCCCTCCCCAGATCTGCACTTGTCATGCCTCCCAGAACGCCCAGGCCTTCCAGCCTTTCTGTCCACCCAACGTGTGTTCAGCCTGAGCACCAGTGGCATTCACCACACGACCCCAAGGGTCTCTAGGTGACAGCCTGTGAAGTCTCACCTGAGGGATAAAATGTATCTTGTCTTCTTATTTAAATTGTTTATCTGGGAGGTCCTAGTACTTCCAACTACATTTCAAATTATTTGAGGCATGAACGTCTCCCAAATTGGCCATGGTAATTTTAGGAACTGTCTGTAGATGGCCTTAGTTCTCCTAAGATATGAGCAGTCTCTCCTCCAGAAACACCCATCTTTCTCACCCACGTTGCTCTACATTATAACTGGAATCAAAGACCAACCCTCATTTCATCCCCAGGGCCAATCCAAAATAAACTACATACCTGGTTTACATCTTTAGAAAAATCAGAGGCTTCTTTCCCTTGAATGAACCAAGATGTTGACACCCCTTGTCCCACCTCACTATGTGCCGAGCATGTTAATAGTTGAAATATATTTCAGTGTGGATGGAATATACTGTGGAATCAGTCTCTGCATGTTGGCTCCCCCACCCACCCACTAAAGCATGCTGATCCGGTGCACCACCCCCAGCCCCACCTAGTAATGGGGCTCAGTTATGATCAGAATCTAGGTGGGGTTCTCCAAGCTATATAATCACTGGATGTCATGTCTTCCATCTGTCTACTCCCCCTGTCCTGGTCCCACTTCTAACCCCAGACCCACTCTGGATCAGTTGAGCTGGCTCCTGCGTGGGTAATTGTAAGCTAGCTTCCTACCTTTGGCAGGGACTGCAGGAGGAACGTCAGCCTTCTCCTTCCGCCTCTTGCCTTTCTTGGGTTGCAGCGGGGCCAAGCTGGTCACACTGGTAACGGTCTCCCCTGAACTATAGAAGAGAAGAGTCTTGGTGAAGGCAAAATCGTATTTGTTCCAGGGAAAGGGAAAGGAAGCAATAGTTTCTGTGTGCTTCCTGAGTACCTATCTAAGGTCAGGTTATCTTACAGCTGGATTGGGATCACTCTATGCTTATCTCCAGGGATGTCTGGAGGTCTGGGACTGACCTACAGCTAAGATAAGGATGTTGAGATGAGCTAGTTAGTGGTTTATAATGTGCTTTTTAAAGTTCACAGATCCCTGGAGAGATCCAGAACCAGCTTGTCTACACAGTTACAGATGTATGGATTGATAGTTTATACTGATTTCATGAATTATAGAGTTTGGCTTGGCCACATCACTAGTAGGGTATTGAGATACCTTTTGAAACTTCTGCTTGAGCTTCCGTAAAACCGAGATTCTTGGCACATATTTTTGTGGTTCCCAATCCAAAAACAGAGCCCCTCTTGTGCAAGGGAGAACAGAGCTTGGGAGCTGCACCTGGAAGTCTCCAGGGTCCCCCATGATGGTTCGTGCTTTTTTCTGGAAGTCTCCAGGGTCCCACATGATTGTTCATGCTTTCTTCTAGAAGTCTCCAGGGTCACCTATGATTGTCACACTTTCTTCTGGAAGTCTCCAGCGTCCCCCATGATTGTCACGCTTTCTCATGGAAGTCTCCAGGGTCCCCCATGACGGTTCGTGCTTTCTTCTGGAAGTCTCCAGGGTCCCCCATGATTGTTCACGCTTTCTTCTCCTGCTGTACCTTTACTGTTAGTAGCGGGTAAGTGGCTTCACCCTGAGGAGGGCTGTGGGTGTTTTCAGTTATCTGGCCCTGTGTATAATATCAGATTCTGTATCTATAATATCAGATTCCTGCATGTGTTACCCATGACAACCCAGAATGACGACACTGATAAATAAGCCTTATATTACAGGTAAGACATAAAGGACCTAAGTGACAAAAGATACAAACACAGACTGGCTTGCTGTGAAATCTTGATCCTACATGTAGGATGAAGTGTATACACTTTATTGAATGGCTATCACTCTTATTTCAAGTGTGTCATATTGGCTCCAGCAACCCATAGGGAAGCCCCTTTTAGAATCTCTTATCCTGAGGCACATCTCTTATCCAGGCAGGTGCAGTTACCAAGACAGACTATCTCCCTAATACATAAAGACTTTTTAGAAAGCCTTAAGCCTATGACCAACTGCCTAATAATCAAAATGAAGGAAAGCAGTAAACGGTTATCATGCAAGAGGAAAGGCTCTTACCTATGAAAACATGCTAAAGCTCCCTCACAAAAGAAATCCAAATTAAAACATACTGCACTTCCTTTCTCCACATATCAGAATGGCAATAATCACATTGGAGGCAAAGTGCTATTTTGCCAAGAATGCAGACAATTGGGCACTCAGATGTACGGCTGGTATGAGTGTAAACCCTTCCCAAAGGAGAATACTTGGCGATAAGAATAACTTGGCAATCAGAATAATTTGGCAATCAGAATTACAGAGGCTTCTACCCTGACCCAGCGATTTCACTTCCGGGAATTTCTTCTGTGGATATCCTTGCATGTGTATGAAATGTATGTATAAGATTTGTCCTTACGGTGCTGTTGTTAATAGCAATAAGAACCCAACTGTCCATCAGCAGGGGACTGGTTAAGGAAATGACAGTGAATCTACCGATCCACAAAGGGGGGGTGGGTTCTCTGTAGCTGCAAAGAGGAGTAAGAAGCTATTTATGTGTGATGAGAAAAGATACATCGTTAAGTGGTAAAGCTGGGTGTTGGCCAATGTGTAACACGTGCCCCTTTTGTATAAAAGCAGGGAAAAGTAAAAATAAATAAATATATATATATATATATATATATATATATATATTAACATTTGCATACATGTGCACAAAGAAACTCTGGAAGTATTCACAAGAATTTTAAAATAGTGGTTCCTTACAATGGGGCTGCTGAGGAACTAAGCAGACAGGAGGCCGGGCAGGAAGAATTATCACTACACATTTTTTAGTCAATTATTTAAATTTTCAATTTTAATTATTAAACCATGTGACTGTATAATCACTGGAAAGCAATCAGTTAAACATGAAGAAATCTCTCTATATATTTAATAAAAGAAGGTTATTCTAACATTGTCCTAGGGTTTTAAAAATGAACAGAGAGGGGCGCCTGGGTGGCGCAGTCGGTTAAGCGTCCGACTTCAGCCAGGTCACGATCTCGCGGTCCATGAGTTCGAGCCCCGCGTCAGGCTCTGGGCTGATGGCTCGGAGCCTGGAGCCTGTTTCCGATTCTGTGTCTCCCTCTCTCTCTGATCCTCCCCCATTCATGCTCTGTCTCTCTCTGTCCCAAAAATAAATAAAAAACGTTGAAAAAAAAATTAAAAAAAAAAAATGAACAGAGATTGGGGCTACCTGGGTGGCTCAGTCGGTTAAGCCTAGGTCAAGATCTCACCATTCCTGAGTTCGAGCCCCGCATCGGGCTGTGTGCTGACAGCTCAGAGCCTGGAGCCTGCTTCGGATTCTGTGTCTCCCTCTCTCTCTGCCCCCTCCCCACTCGGGCTTTGTCTCTATCTCTCAAAAATAAATAAACATTTAAAAAAAATTTTTAAATGAACAAAGATTGACCCACACATTGTGGGAAAAATTCCAAGAATATAGATCACACTGAGTTTCCCCAAAGATGGCTTATTTTTACTGGGAACGGAAACTCTAACCAGCCATGAGTTTAGAGTGCAGGGTCAACTGTGTAAACTCACAGATATCCCAGAGGAATGTGCGTTTACAAAACGCTGACCACTAAGAGGAAACAAGGGATCAAAAACTCTCAGAATTGCTTAAATACACAACCACATGTACAGCTTCATCTCATAGCTTTAAACCCTTGAAACGTTTATTTTTTCTTCTTTCCATTATAAATTAATGCATGTTCATGTTTTCAAATGGTAATTACAGGCATGGAGGAAAAAAACGAAAATAAATAAGTCTATCCTAACCAAAACACAACCTTCTTAAATATTTCCAGTCTTTTTCCTGTTTCTTGTTTAATTTTTTTAATGGACTTTATTTTTTTTTTTAGAGAAGTTTTAGGTTCACAGCAAAACTGAGCAAAGGGTAAGAGATTTTTCATATGTCCCCCACCCTGCCCCCTGCACAGGCACAGCCTCCCCCATTAATCAACACCCCTCACCATGGTGGGACTTTGTTATAAGTGATGAACCTACATCAATATATCATTAGCACCCAAAGCCCATAATTTCTATTAGGGCTCACTTTGGTGAGTTCCATGGGTTTGGACAATGTATCCACCACTGCGGTATCATAAAGAATAGTGGTACTGCCACAAACCCCTCCGTGTTCCACCTAGTCATTCCTCCTGCTCCCCGCCCCCCACCCAACCCTTGGCAACCGCTGATCTATTTACTGTCTCCATAGTTTTGTCTCCTCCAGAATGTCATATAGGTGCAATCATACATTATGTAGCCTTTTCAGATTGGCTTCTTTCACATAGTAATATGCACTTAAGTTTCCTCCATGTTTTTTCCTGGCTTGCTAGCTCATTCCTCTTTAGCGCTGAATGATATTCCATTGTCTAGACGTACCACGTCTTCCAAATCCAATCCCCTACCATAGGGTATGTTGGTTGCTTCCCAGTTTGGGCTATTATGAATAAAGCTTCCATAAACGTCCGTGTCCAGGCTTTTGTGTGAACACAAGTTTCAACTCTTCCTTGGTTTTTACACACTGTGTGTTACTGTCACACTGTTTCATAATTTTGCACCCTTCTTCTTACCTAATTTGTATTCTCCACATTGTGACATCTTGACAGTGTTCCGGTGAGAAGACAGGTAGGCCACGGTACTCAACTGTTCCCTGGCATCTCAGTAATACTTGACACGTGAGTAATGTTGTTATAAATGTATTTGTGCATAATGGTTTTCTACTCTTAGACTTTTGTGTTAGGTTAGATTCTTAGAGCTGGAATTACTAGTTCGTGGAGGAGGACCATTTTAAAGGGTATTTAATTCGCACTGTCAGAATGATTTCCAACAAGTTAGCCCTACTTCATAGCCACTCGGTCAACGGATGAGGAGATTTCTGTTTTCATCCTCTTTAACACCTGGTTTATCGGCTTAAAAAAACTACTCACCGGATAACAACGGGATCTCCCTTTTCCTTGCATTTCTCTGACTTCGTGAGGATGAACATTTCCAGCATTTGTCTCCTCGCGTTTCCTCTTTTGCGAATGATGTGTGGACATCTGTAATTATTTATTAGGGTCTCGAGTTTTCTTAAAGATTGGCACACACCTTTCACATCAGCCGGACGTATTTAGTGCAAACATTCCTCCCAATTCCCTTTGAATTTTGGCTTCCTATTAACGCACAGTGATCTGTTTCTTTTTGTTAAATTATTCAATATTTCTTTTTCTTGTCTACCGCCTCTGAGCTTGGATCGTCCTTGCCAGTTGTACCTCAAACCCTGCAGAATCAAATATTTCCTCCTTCCTCTTCTTTTTTCTTGGACTTAGTTCTTTAGCTCTTTAATAAAAAGTGAAAGTTCGGGGACATCATTTATATAAATGTATGCCATCAGACCCAGGGCTTTCAGTAAGCTAAAAAAGATCTGCTTTGTCATCACCATTTTCCTTCAAAACAGCAAAACTGCAGTGAACTAAATTTAGCCCTAATTCATACTTCAACGGTGGGAATTCATATACAATGAGTCACCCCAGTGACGTGACAGATGATTTCTCTCGCAAAATATTATTTCTCCCAATGAGCCAGCAAGACTGGTCGAAATTTTCGACAAAGAAAAGTCCACTTTATGATTCACTTACAGGAAAGTTACTCTATACCTTAGGTTGGAACAGGACTGTGTTTTGTCCCAGACACAAGGGAGTGAGCATTGCTGGAGCCAGTCAAACCAAAACAGATAGAAAACGGGCCAGAAACTCCATCTAAATGAGAGAGGTGTGCGATTGGAAAGCAGTGCTATTTGTGGAAGACAGGGCTATCTTTCTGGTTCCCACAAGGGCTGCGTGGCTGGCACACGTGGGAGGTATTGTAACAGGTGCAAACATCTGGCCCAGACACCTCTCATAGGCGTCTCCCTCCCACGAAAGCTGGGCACCTCTGCTCTGTGGCACATGGTGGCCGGATCCGGGGAATGGGCACTGGACAAGGGGCAGAAGGCCTGCGCTACAGCAGGTTCCACTCTGACGAGAGAGGTGACCCTGGATAAGTCACTCACTTCCTGGGCCTCCATCCCCCAATCTGTAAAATGGGGAGAAGTACACAGGGTTATTATTAGGGTCAGATTGGCTGGCACGGCCTAAAGTAGACAGGACGTGAAGCAGCTCAGGGGCACTGACCCAAATCTCTGGTGCATGAGTGCAGTGGGAGATGTTTCACAGTGTTACCCAGGGAGGATCATGTCGCCGCCTGGGTATCTCCTGGCACCATGTCTCGGCCCTGAGGTCTACCAGTTTCAACCTACACGTTGATCAAAAAACTTTCTGCCCAAAATAGTACAGCATGCTCTCCTGTTGCCACAGGTACAGCTGTGTTATCTAAGAACCAGCACAGCACACAGCAGGTGGGTAAGGAGGAGGGAGAAGCTGTACCCCCAAGCAGCCCCAGGGCACCGGATGGAGCAGGCAACCTGGGTTTTGCTAGGTATCGAACAAATTGTGAGCAACTACACTTCGCTGAACTTCAGTTAATAAGAGCTACGTGTGTCTCTATCCTAGGCAAAGCACTGGGAAAAGTGCACAATATCCATAATCTCCGACCCTCCCAGATGGGAAAATGAAGCCTCGGAGAGGTCCAGGCGGGAGACGTGGGACCTGATCCAGGGCGGCCTGCCTCCTTGGCCCTGAAGCAAGGATTCTGGGCCCAGCCCAGACAACAGAGAAGAAGAAAACTAGGACAGGAAGAGGGTAAATCAAGCCAGATCCACGATGGCTGCTCTGGGCTTAAACCAGCTCCCTAAGGAGAAGGTACTGAAAGGCGATATCAGCATTCCATTGCATTTAAGTCTGTACTAAATCTGGGACTGTTACAGCAGCTAAAGCCCTGCCTGGGTGGGAGGAAGAGGGCCCAACCAGAGTGCTGGGGACTTGGAGGCAAGAGCTGTGGCTGGTGCCCAAGACCAAGGGCCGTCTTGGCCTAGGATTGGACAGAGGAGGAGGGGAGCACAATTCCTATACCTGGAATTCTCTGGAATAAGTGATGTCACCTGTCAAAATGGAGGGGGTAGGCTGGCCATGTGGAAATCCGGTGTCTCTACTCTATAGCTAAGAGTGTTTGGGAGTAGAAAAAAACAATACAATAGCACAAACCGAGCTGATCCCACCAAAGAACAAAATTATAACTAAGACCCAGCCACATCTTGCTTCCATAACTAAATGTGAGATCAAAGCACCCCTCATATTGAACCACAGTGCCTGTGGCATACGGGTCCTCACCCACACATCAGTGACTGTCCTAACACCCACCTGTCTCTGGGATAATACTAGAGGTACAGCTAACCATTCACGCTGAGGGACTTTCGTACATCCAACCCTCGCGCGCCCAGAGGCCAAGTGTTTCCTTCGGTCCCGGGAAATCTTTGTGCCTCAAAATAGGAACTATGAATCAAAATGCTTCCTTAAGGTCTGTTTAATCTTGTTTCCTATTGAATGAGTAGGCACCCTCATCCTTGGGCACACAGCTGTCTGTCATGTGCTGCAAGGGGATTTGCTGCTCTCTGAACTCTCATGCCAAGTGTTGTCTGTCAATCAAAAGAACTCAGCTCAGAAAGCCCTCCGTGAGTGGGGCTGAGGAAGGTGTTCGGGCTCTGGTCCTGCCCACACCTGCCCCAGGCCTGCTTCCTGGAGCCATTCTCCCCACCCCACCCCACCCCACCCCACCCCTCGAGCCCTTCTTCTCCACGCTGTCTTTGAAAGTCATTGCTTTAGCTGCCTGTTTTATCTGCAGAAATGTCCATGTGCTTCCTTTCCTCTTGCCCACATAGCTCTGTTTTGACAATGCCGATGCCTGATACGGGTCCCCAGAGGATCACGAGCTCCTTGCCAAGCAGCTCTGTGCTCTTTTTTCCAAGATTTCATGCAGCCCACCCGTCACCCCCTAACCCTGTACCCCGCAGCTTCAAGTGTAGAATCTTGAAGGAGGAACGCTGATCTCGACAACTATGGCGGCCACTCACTGTCATTATCAGTTACAGTCAATTATATCTCAATAAGCTGGGGGAGGGGGGAGGAGCACAATTACAGCCCCCCTCCTCAGGTTGGCTGCCACTGAGAAAGGCCAATGACTCGTGCAAATAGGGCAAATTTCCCAACCTCTCTCTCTAGGCTTTGGAGCGTGCTTTGTGGGTTTCCCATGCCACTGGACTACTCAAGGTTAATGGCCACCGCATGCCGGGAGCTGCTCAAAGCTGCAGAACTCCACTCTCAAGATGGACAAAGGGTACCACCCGCTCACGGTGACTCCCTTGAAATGACTCTTTTTTATATGACATGCCAAGAACATAAAACCATACATAGTACACAATGAGCGTTTAATGGGCTTCACCTACTGCATTATCTTACCAGTATTATTACCATCATTATTATGGAATCTCTCTCAGAGTCCTTGAAGAGGGGGCCAGACATGACAGAGTTCTCTGTAACCTGAGCCAGAACCGGTGCACCTAGAAAAGAGCGGCAGACCCTTGGTGGTCACGGTGTGTTCTTCTCTGCTGCTTCTACCCTACGGGGTTTTTGCATGCACGTTCCAAGTAGCATCAGAATAAAGCTGCTCCCTTGTGAGGGAGCTGCCAAAGCGCCTCCCTGTCCACAGCCTCCATGGCCTTTTATCATAAATGGCTTACACAATCTGAGAGGTTCTGCTGGGGCCCTGTTGTTAAAGCTCTCCGTTGCAGTCCCTGCCGGCTTTGTGAAGCCTGCACGGAAGCTTTGCCAGGCCACTGGTCTTGTTTGTGAATTTAAGATCTATGAATACGAACTGGTAAGATCATGCCTCATTAATATTTAGTGGTTCCATGCAGTGTTCTCGTCTTGGGTCATAAGAAAAATGGCAGAGAAGTCACTGGGGTTACATGCCCTGCATCTATCGCCCACACCACTGAGGGTATGTGTTTGCGTGGGATTGGCCCCACCCATCCTCTGGCCACCATGCTCGGTTCAGGCCGGTCCCCTACCACCAGGGTGCAGTTGTATTTGCTGGTCAGGAAGTGAGACAATTCCTTCATTAGGCCAGGTGGCAAAGCACCTGCTCCCACCTTTCTCTTCCCAAGGGGAGCCAGCCTGGCCCGGGGATACGCCAATCCTTGAGGCAGCACTGCCCGGAGACAGGCTGGGAATAGACGCCATCACCCCAACAACACTGTGTCTCCCAGACCGAGCTTCCCTGGGGCCCAACCACTGCAGCAGCCCTAGTCAGATGAGCCGGCCAAGTCCCTTCCTAGGTAACACCATCTGTGCTAGCTTCCTGTCACCTGGAATCAGAAGGTTCGTAAATAGTACAGAGGGCTAGCTATTTATCTAATAGTTGGCAGTTTTATTCCTGTTCTTAGTCTGGGGAGACTAATTTGTGCCTTGCAGGGTTTTATGAAGATTAGAAATAAATCCCATAAAGTGTTCACAAGTGGAGGTACACGGGCATGCCGTGAGTAATTATGAGGAATTAGCCCACAGCCACTGCTATCTCACTGAATCCTCACGACCCTGAGCAAGAAGGACAAAAGCAAATTTGCACCCATTTTGTGGAGGGTGAAAAATTCTCGAGTGGCCCAAGGTCAAGCTGCTGGGTGGCATGGCTCCAGCTAACACCAAATCCAGGTGGGATTTTTTTTTTTTTAATGTTTATTCATTTTTGAAAGAGTGAGCCTGAGATGGGGAGGGGCACATAGAAAGGGGGACAGAGGATCCAAAGCAGGCTCTGAGCTGACAACAGTGAGCCCGATGCGGGGCTCGAACTCACGAACCGTGAGATCATGACCTGAGCCAAAGTCGGTCGCTCAATCGACGGAGCCACCCAGGCGCCCCTGGGCGGAATGTTTTTTACATGATGCCAGGAATAACCACCAGGCTCCATCTCACAGGTCGGTCCTCCTCATGCCTTCTTCTGCCTGGGGACTAGGGAGGGACACCGAGCCTGAGAGCTGGGGTGGGGTGAGGATAAGAGGCACAGCAAGGATGTCAGGGATACAGGACGGGGGCCAGGAGCCACACGGCCGCATCTGCTATCCCGGCCCTCGCCACCTTGCTTGCTCAGGTGAACGTGGCCAGAGGGGAGGCATTTGGCACACGGGTGGGCTAAAACCCAAGCAAAGAACAATAATGGCTGGCGCATCTGCAAATCGATGACTATGACCAGAGCACACTGGCTTCTCAAAGTCAGGGGGACACAGGGCAGCCACCGCCCTCCCTGGCATCTGTGGCTACACCCTTCCCACTCTGCTTCCACTGCCCTGACTCTCTCTAGTGTCTCCTCCTCGTTCACCTGTGTGCATGCCAACCCCGAAGTGCTCACAACCATGTCCGAGCTTCCTGGTGTGTCTGGGACAGTGCATTAGTCCTGGAGCCAGGTGGCCCCGGGCTGGCATCCTCGCGTCTCCACCTCTGCCTGGCAGAGACCTCACCATGAGCCACACTCTTCATGTCAGTTTTCATCTGGAGAATGGGACCATCACACCACCCACTCTTGGGGTTGTGGTGAGGAATGAAGACGATGGTATGTGTCGATGCTTAGCCCTGTGCCCATCCCCTGGCATCTGGCCCTGCCACCCCCTCCAGCCTCTCCTCCCTGCTGCTCTGCCCTGCACCTGCAAGCCTCCTCACCCTCATGGACCAAGTGACCTCATCCTCCCAGCCTCTCACCCACTCTCCCTCCCCACTTCTGCGTGCTGCCTCCCCATCCCCCCCCCCCCTGCCCAACCCTTTTCTGAAACACTCTTCCTCCTCCTTCAATACTTGGTGTGAATTTCACCTCCAGGAAGCTTTCCCTACCAACCACAGAGCCCTGGGACGGGGTTAGGAGCGGCTTATCTGGGTGCCCGTGACAGCTTGGTGGGCACCACCTGCGTGCTGCCACGGTTTTGTTTCTCTAGGTCTCCCATTTGATGCGGCACTCAAGGGCATGGGCTGTGCGCTATTTCATCCTTGCCCTACGGGCCTTACAAGAAATCCCTTACAGAAGAATCACCCAAGTGTGACTGAATAATAACAAAAGCCAGTTGCATAGAGCTCACCATTTACCAGGACAGTCGGAAGCACTTCACACAGACTAACTCATCGAATCCTGCCAACAACACTATGCATCAGCTTTGTCCCCCCACCCCCCTTTCATCAGAGAGGTGGCAAAGCTGGCCAAAGGCACACAGCAATCAGCGGCAGAGCCCGGATTTGAACCGAGGCAGCCTGGCCCCAGAATCTTTCAGCATCACAGAAGATTACCTTTCACAGAAGAAACAAATTCCATAATCCTACCACTATTCAGTATTATGGAAATGAAGCGAGTAGTTACACATCTAAGTTCAGAGCCGGTATCTTTAGATTCCCTTTGAAATCACCTCTGCCTTCACACTAAGGTTCTGAACCAGTCAATTATTAATTAAATCCCATACTTCGACTGTCAGGGTATGTTTAAAAAAAAAAAAAAAACTCTGATGGTTCAGAAAAAACTGAAAAGTGCTTTAAACAAAGCTCACAAACCAGAGTAATGCTATGCCTGTAACTTATCCAGCATATAAATAGTCTGTGCCCCTATTCATCCATGAGAGAGCACACACACCAGAGAACATGAAGAAAGCCTGGATATCTTCTGTCAGAACTGCTGTTGGCACAGGGAACATAATGTGCACTTCAATTTCTCCCATCTGCAAATACTTTGTTATCTCAAACCCGTAAGAAGAGGTCAAACAACAGATCAGGAAATCTACTGTCTGGGAACTGCCTTTTTGGTGCCCACGGCCATCCTCTTGGCAACTTTTCTTAAACTTGACCTACAGGAAAGAAGGCATCTGCATCCGTGGACAAGGTGTCATGGTGTGGGGCTCTATGCAATTGGTGGCATTTCATTTCAAATCTGCCTTTCCGGGACCTTTGGGGGCAGTATCATGCTCACTCCTCGAGCTGCTTTTAGGGAGCTGAAAAATCTTGCAGAACCCTGAGATGCTCCGGCCCAGCTTTCTGTTCCAGGAGAGCACTTAGCCATGGGAAGGAAACAGTTTCCCAACCCCCAAATCAGGGCCACCCCCTCCCAGGGGATAGCAACTTCCGACTTTGGGGATGACACATATTCAAAATGAGACGCGCTTTCCTTCAGTATGAACTTCTCGCAATAATCGCAATAAGTCATGGAATCCCTTAGAGCCTCCAGGTCTGTCCCAGTCACTTGGTAGGCCCTCCTCTTGGTGACCGCAGCCACAGTGCCAGCATGTGGCCTCTTCCTGAGGGTCCCTCCCCTGCCTAAGGGTTTCCGTTCCTGGCATCCTGCCCTGGTCCTGTGCTCTCTGCCCATTCTCCCTTAGGAGGAAGTGGTCAGAGGACAGAGAAGGACATTTATCCCAATAATAGCTTGAGACTCCAGGGGCCCAGCTGACCACTGCCATTGCACGGATGGAGCTGGGGTCGGGAGGCCCCAACACGATAGGGACAGAAGGAGCCTCTGTGTGGGCTGCAGAGGCAGAGCACAATTCAGGCCAAAACCAGTTGAAAGGCAAGGGACTGACCAGTTCACTAGCAAGGAATCTGGGCTGCACTGAGTCAAATCAGCCTGAGGTCCTAATCGGGAAGATGAATACAAGTCGGTGGGGCACCCCTACATGGTCCTGGGGTGCAGTGGAGTAAAGATAGGCTTTCCAGAGGTAGATCTGTGGCTGGCCCGACAGGAGACATGCCCATGGAGAGAGCTTAACTCAGGCACTCACAGATTCACAGACAGCACCAGCTGGTAGAGGGGCGGCATCTGAATGGGACTCTGTGGTCATCACTGACCTCTGGTAGGTATCCCACGGCCGGGGGTGACCAAACTCTAAGGCCCACCAGACTAGGGTGACACCCTTACTATATGTCTAGCCTTGGCACCAGCTCAGAGTAGGAGCATGTCTTACCCCTATTACCAAAGGGAGAGGAAGGGAGGGGCCCAAATGGCACTCCTTGTTAGCGAGGCAAGGGACACAGTAGATCACAGCAGGCAAATCCTGAGAAGCACCGGCAGGCTGGCTCCTCACAAACTCTGGGCTCCCCAGCCATAACCTCCCCCCATATCTGAAATGCCAGTCCTTAGGGCTCTGTGGGGGGGGGGGCACATACTTTTAAGAAGAAACAAATACTTTTATCGAGGCATAATTTACTCCCCATGAAAGTCATTGATCTCAAGTGTAGGACTCAACCATCACTATACTACAGTCTTGGAACATTTCTATTACCCCCCAAATTTCCCTCTTGCTCATTTATAGTTAATTCCTATGCCCACTCTCAGCCCTAAGCAACTATTTTCAGTTCCTATAAATTTATCCTTTTCTGGACATTTCAGATAATTGGTATCATGCAATACATATTTTTTGCATCTGGTTTAGTTCACTTAGCATAATGTTTCTGAAGTTCATCCATGTGCAGAATGTATCAGCAGTTTGTCCCTTTTTATTACCGCATTGTATTTCATCAAACGGATTACTAAATGTTGTTTATCCATTCATCAATTGATGGCTACATTCAGATTGTTTTCATCTCCTGGTTATTATGAACAAAGCTGCCGTGAACAACTGCATGGATGTCTTTGTGTGGACATATGCTTTCATTTCTCTTGGGCAGATACCTACGAGTAAAATCTCTGGGTAATCATATGGTAAGTTTATGTTGAATGTTTTAAGAAACTACCAAATTGATTTCCAAAGCAGCTACACCATTTTACATTCCCACCTACAATGAACAGAGTTCCAGTTTCTCCACATCCTCACCAACACTTGACATCATTGTCTTTTTACAACCATTGTGGTTGTATTTGTACCACTTAATGACCAATGAAACGGAATATATTTTTGTGAATTTGTTAGCCATTTATATACCTTCTTCAGGAAAATATCTATTCAAATCTCTTTTCTTTGGTCCATTTTTGTGTTATTTGTCATCTTATTATTGAGTTGTAAGAGTTCCTTATATATTTTATCCCAGCATTATTTGTTGAAAAGACTGCTTTCTCAAACTTTTTGAAATAATTTGTGAAGGATTAGTATTATTTTTTCTTTCAATTCTTGATATATTTCACCAGTAAAGCAACATGGGCCTGGGCTTTTCTTGTTGGAAAGATTTTAGCTAACAATTCAATTTCTTGATTTATTATAGGTTTATTCAGATTATAGCTGTCTTTTTAAATCAATTTAGATAATTTGTGTCTTTCTAAGAGTTTTTCTATTTCATCTATGTTGTCTTATTTTTTAGAATAAAAGTGTTCATAATATTTTCTTATAATGCTGTTAACTTTTGAGTCTGTAGTGATTCCCTTTTTTCTTCCTGATTTGGTAATTGGCTTTTTCTTTTTTATTTTCATGTACAGTCTAACTTAAGATTTGTCAATTCTATTGATCTTTTCCAAGAACCAACTTTTGGTTTTATTGATTTTTTTCTGTGTGTGTGTGTGTGTGTGTGTGTGTGTGTGTGTGTGTTTTCCCTGTCATCAATTTCTGCTCTAATCTTTATTATATCCTTTCTTCTGCTTACAATGGATTTCACTTGCTCTTCTTTTTCTAGTTACTTATGGTGAAAGCTTAGGATATTGATCTGAGATCTTTCTTCTTGTCTAATACAGGCATTTAAAGCCATAATTCTTTCTCTAAGCACTGCTTTAGCAGCGTATCTTGTAAGTTTTCATGTGTTTTGTTTTCATTTCTTTTCAATTCAAAATATTTTCTAATTTCTCTTATAATTTCTTCTTCATATTATTTAGAAGTGTGTTGTTTTAAATTTCAGAACATTTGGGATTCTCCCAGGTTTCCTTCTGTCATTAATTTATATTTAATTCTTTTGCTTAGAGAACAAACTTTGTATGATTTCTTACATACATAAACTTTTTAAGTTTATACAAATCTGTTTTCTGGCCTCGCATCTGGTCTATCCTGGAGGATACTCCCAGTGCACTTGAAAGGTGTGGTAGGTGGTCATTGGGTAGAGTATTCCTACTCTATGTGTCAGGTCAAATTGCTTGATCTTCTGTGCCCTTGAATTTCTGTCTAGGTATTCTATCAATTATTGAGAGTGGATCTTGAAATATCCAGCTCTTATTCTAGAATCATCAATTTCATCTTTCAATTTTCTATTTTTCTTCATGTGTGTTGAGGCTCCGTTGTTAGGCCCATATACATTTATATGTGTTGTATCTTCCTGGTGTATTGTTCTTTCATAATTCGAAATTTCCTTCTTGGTCTCCAGTAATATTTCTTGCCTTAAATTATGTCTCATCTGCTATTAATTTAACTACCATCCCTCTTATTGTTACTATTTGCATGGTATTTTTCTCTTCTTTTGGGTGTTCTCCATTCTCCACTGCACATGCACGTTGCCTCAGCCAGAAACACACTTGCCCCAAATGTGACCAAAAGTTCAGGCTACTCAAGTCATTGGACCTCCCTGCTCAATACCCCTAAGAAGGTCACCTCCACCGACAATGCTGCTGAATGTGAGCATTGAACACTGCTCCAAGTCACATGATCCCCCTTCTACCACAACAGAGCTGCTGGTGGTCCTTATGCCTTCCACGGATTCAGATGGAAAATGCACTGTCATTCAAATTTGTGTTTGCACAAATGTAGGTCATGCATGGTTTCTCTCTGATTCTTTTTAGCATTTTTTTCTTTGTCTTTGGCTCTCATAATTTTTTTTTTCTTACCACCTTTGAGTCCTCCTTCGGTTGTCTCTGATATTATTTTCAGGGTTTATGGTTGTGCTTCGCAGGGAAGAGCAGGGAGAAACTGACCTATGCCATTGTGTGTAGACCAGAAGTGTCAACTTTCTAAACAGTATGAGTTTGCAATATCTACTATAACCGTTATGTTTCCTGTGAGGTATGTTCCACGAGCTAGAAAGCTAGCATCTTACCACATATATTACTAATGGCCACATTCTGCAGAGTGGGGCATAGGACAAGCAGACATTGGTGAAAGGGAATTAGGAGTATTTGTGGTCAGAAGGCATCAAAGTGGTTCAGTCCAAGCTGCTAGCCTCTTCCTAAACAGGGGACACGGTTCTCCAAAAGCAGGCGTCAAGCCTCCTCCAGCATGTATGTTGAACCAGCATGAGCCATATTTTCTTTGGACCCTCTGGGGGTGATAACCAGAGCATGGAATCTAGACACATGCAAGGGCATGAAGGACACACATTTTGAGGCCAACGTGCAGACCAACATGCAGACCCCCTAGGTAAAGATACATATTTAACCAATTTCTTGGTAATATCGATAGAAAGTAAACTGTCAAAGAGTTTCATTTGAAGAAAGAAAGAAAATATTCCTACCTGTTCTGAGGACATTTCACCAAATAATGTCTCACTGTAAAAAAAAAAAAAAAAAAAAAAATAGAAGATGGTAAGTAAATGTTACTTTAGATATAGAAGCTCCAGGAATCACCAGGAAATGCAGGTGCCCAAATGTTGCCCAGATGTTGATACAAGTCACCTCTTGGGGCTTTCATACTTCTCTTTGGATGATTACAGCAGAACTATAGTAGGGACACTACAGTTACTTGATAATGTTACGCTCCTGGATTGAGCCAGGCATGAAGCCATATACCCCAGACCTCCTAGTTTGTTAACCCAAAACATTCTTTTTTTTTTTTTTTTTGCCAAGCTAGGTTGAGGTGGGTTCTAACCTGAAAGGTCCTAGAGTAACAGAGTCACCCAACTTCAAAGTTTTACCTCAGTCATGAGAAAGCCTTTTGGGGAAACCTGTTTCCACTTAGGTGCTCCTCTCTGTAAAATGGGTTTTCATTCTCTGATCAGTGCTTTTCCAGGACTAAGTGGGGGTCCTTGGAAAAACAGTCTTAGAGCAAGACATCCTCCACAGTAGGTCTCATTGAGAAAAAAAAACATATTTTAGCTGCAGAAGAAATATAAGAATACTCAGGAAGTTATCCAAATAAGTCTCCAATCTATGCTCACAACTGAGTTCATCTCAAGCAGAAGTAAAGCCATAGGCTCTGGAGTTGGGTGTGGATCATTACACCAATGGCTCCATGAATCATACCTCCCTGTATCTAACTATACTCCTGTGAAAGTCCCTCCCACGCTGACCCAGGGCTTGGCCACCAGATGTGCTTTGGCCAATGAAACAATAACCAATATGTCACAAGCAAAGGCATAAAAGGCCCTTGTGCCCTGATATTTGCTCACTTTCTCTCTCTTGTCATAGGAAACTCTTCTGCGACCACGTAAAGAAGCCTGGCTGGCCTACTAGAAGATGAGACCGCATGGAACAGACACAAGTCCCCCCAGCTGATGCCCCAAAGCAGCCAGGTCCCAGCTCATCCACCAGAAGACCGCAGCTTCAGGAGCGACTCCAGCCAAGACCAGAAGAACTGCTCAGCTAAGCCCAGCCCAAAGTGCTGACCTATGGAATTGTCAGCAAATAAAATCATTGATGTTTTAAGCTATGACACTTTGGCGTGGTCTGTCCTGCAGGTGACCAGGGCAGGTTCCAGACCAGCATGACAGAATCTCAACGTTAGAGAGGGCTCTTTAGGTTCACCTGTTCCAACCCCTTATTAGTACGTACATTCCTTCTGCATTCTGTTTACTGAGCACCTGCTCTGTGCGGGATAACTTCCAGATGCAGCAATAATAAAACCACAGTTAGTAGTTACCGAACAATTCATATATTCCTGGAATTACTCTAGATGTATTAAATAGACCAGTGATCATTAGTCTGGGATCTGCACACCATTGGGCACTCTTAGGAAAGGCAGTTTTGAGGACAGCAGTTTCTAGATCCTCACCTACCATGGTATTCTTTCCTCAGAATTCATTCTCCTGAAACATGCCTGAGTTCTGGCTGTATTCCTTTCCCTCCCTCCTCATCACATCATCCTTTCTCTGCACAAAATTGAACGCATGCCTCTCACCCATCCTGGCTTGTACTATGGAGACTTGTCCTAAGGGTAAATAGTAGGCATCAAACAAGAAATGATTTGAAACCTTGGTGCCGGTGTTGAGAAAGCGAATGACCAATGGCTGGGCATCTAAACCTTTCACCAGCAGAGAAGTTTCCAATACTTTGCTTTCAGCAAGGATTAAATAATAACCTAATCCAGTTGTCAGCTGGGAGAATATTAAAAATCATTTTCAATGACTGATCACTATATGACTTCGGACATGTAACTCCGTAGTACACAAAGTACTGAATAGTATAAGAAAACTTCATCCATTCCTGCCTCTTTTTATGCAGAATGAAGTATTTCAGGGTTAGCATCTATGTAAAAAGTAGGAATAGATTTGGTGCTGAATTCTATTACTAAGCAAATTCATACAAGGGTATATGAAGTAAACTACAAATCTACTTCAATAAAAATACATTTCCAATGAAATGTTCTCCGTATGGTTATTATCAAAATTGATAATATCATCATGGAGTTTTGATTCTTTATACCCGTTTTCTAGATCTCATTAATTATGTAATATTGGTAACTCAACACAAAAACAATTAAAACCTAGAAACTTATGGAATAAGGAAATTTTAAAATCCTTAATTAAAATCTTTATACACATTATTTTTATGGAGAAGTATGAACAAAAACAACTGTAATAAAGTGGGATAAAATCTTGTGGTGGAAGTGGCTTGACGATAAAAGTTCAAGGAGAAAAAGGAACAATATACAATTTCCAACAGTTTTTTTTTTTAAGTGTATTTATTTGTGTGGAAAGAGACAGAGAAGCATGAGTGGGGTAGGGGCAGAGACAGAGGGAGAGAGAGAGAGAATCTCAAGCAGGCTCTGTGTTGCTAGTTCAGAGCCTGATGCAGGGCTATCTAGCAAGATATCTCGCTATCTATCTGGCAAGCTCTAGGAAGCCCTGTTCCAGGGCTAGAGTTCCAGCATATCACAAAGAACAGAGATATCACAAAGAGCAGAGACCAAGATATCACAAAGAGCAGAGACAATAGGGTTAAGCCCCTCTCTTTCCATCTGGGTCTAGTGAGCCTTCAAAACTGTCCTTTTAAGGGGCACTTGGGTGGCTCGGTCCATGAAGCATCCAACTTCGGCTCAGATCACGATCTCAGGGTTTGTAAGTTCAAACCCCGCATCAGGATCTCTGCTGTCACTGCAGAGCTTGCTTCGGATCCTCTGTCCTCCTTTCTCTCTGCTCCTCCCCTGCTCACGTTCTCTCTTTCTCTCCCCAAAATGAAATGAACATTTTTTAAAAACTGCCCTTTTGAAAGCTCAGACAGAGAAGGTTGGGGGATTGTTGGGGCCACCTCAAAGCAGCGAGTCTGGATTAATTCCTGAACAAGTAAAGGCCATTCAAAACCAGTGTGCTTGAGGAACCATTAGAATAACTCAGGGCTTGGTCTTGAGCCATCAGGATTGGTGCTTTCCAGAGTGAGTCAAAGCTGCAGAGGCCCTGGGATGAAGTTCCAGGTATCCTGGCACTAACAAAGAGCCAGGACGAAGATTCACAACTTGGGAGGAAGTGGAAGGCAAGTAATACATGGGTGCACTTAAGTCCAGCTCATGTGAATAACGAGCACCCCAGGAAAACGAGGCAGCGCAAGGCCGGGGGTGAGGGCAGGGCAGCAGGAAGGCTGAGAGAGAAAGACACTGGCCCTCTGGCCTCCCGGCTTCCGGGATGGGCTCTGTTTATTTCAGGGCCCTCCAGGGGATTTCGTCAGGAGTGGGGACAGCTACTCTGATATCCTCTTTTCAGACAGATCTTGCCAAGGGAGCGGGAGAGCAGGTGCTGGGTTCACCTCTGTTTTGCACATGTATGCGAGCAGCCCATGAACCTGGACACTGTGTGGTTCTCACACAGGCAAGAGAGCTTAGCCTCCCTCCATGAGGCCAGGGTGCAGAATGCCCAACACACACATGGTTGCATAGAAAACGCAGACCATGTCCATATGACAAGGGGGTCTGAGCCTGATTCTATATTTGTGGGTTCAGCAAGCATATCTCATCTATGAATTTCATTTCCAGAGAGTAATGAGATCCTTTTGGAATACTTGTGACAGAAGGGAGGGACAGAGCAGGACAGAGTTCAGAAGAACCGGCTCTAAGGCCTTGCTACTCAAAGTGGTGACACCATCTGGGATCACATTAGAGGTACTGAATCAGAATCTTCATTTGAGCAGGTTTCCCAGGGAACCATCTGCTCCTTAAGGTCTGGGCAGTGCTGCTCTAAGGCTCCGGGGTCCAGCTGAGGGGTAACATTGAGCCCACCACAGTCCTCTGTCCTTGGCTCTACAGTGTGGTGGGGAAGTGCCTGGCTCCTAGGCCACGTGGGGCAGGACCTGCCTGCCAGGGCTACAGAAGGCCAGCTCCCTAGGAGCTGCGGGAGCTATGACTGCTGTTCAGGAAGGACCTTAGCAACAACCACCATGGAAGGCTGAAGGGAAATTCCTTGGCAAGGCTGGCCCCCAGATGGCGAAGGTTTTCTTGAAGACAAATGTGGAAGGCTCGGGATCAGGCTGGACGCGGCCTCTGCCACGCCCTTGTTTCAGACTTTTCAGGCTCCTCAGCTGTGTTCTCTCTCAAACGGTTGCAGTAGGGACTGTCGTTCCAGACAGATGGTGAGGATGACAGAAGAGCGTAGAAGAGCCAGTGAGCAACAACATTCTGGCCTGCTGCAGGCGCCCAGGCGAAGCTCTTGGCAGCTCGGTAGGGCTCTCGGACACTGCGTGCAGGTGCACACGAGGCTGTCCGTGCCCGCTCCAGGAGGGACGAGGGCAGTTGGGATCTGGGTCTCTAGCGGCTCTGAGTGAAGCCCGGAGGGTGTGTCTCAGTCTGCCTTGTTGGCCCTGAAGGGGAAGGATGTCTCCTGAACCAACTCCCTTGCTTTGTTTCCCCGATTCTGCCTAAGGCCTAATAGAACCTGCAGCTCAAGGCACACTTCTCTAGCATGCTCCTGAACACGGGCAGAGGTGTCTTTGGAGCAAAATGGGCTTGGAGACTGCCCAGGCGGCTTCCGAACTGCAGCAGGTGGGAGCAAAGCAGCTGGGACACATTTATTCCCCATTTGTTGAGCAGCTGTCACATGCCAAATTCCAAGGAGAAGGGAGGAGGCGAATGGCCCGTGACTCCCGTTGTCTGCAAGGGCGGCGAGCGCACGGTGTGCAACACGTGCCGCAAGCCCGTAAACGTGGGCAAGGTCTCGGAGCCTCGGAGCTGGGGAAAGCCCCGGCTCTGTTGACAGGGCAGGCAGATACCGAGGATGAAGGCAGCTCTCGGGCTCCACAGAGACCGTGCGGAGCACAGTGGGAGCGGCACGAGCTGTGAAGGAGAAAGGTGTGGCCACGGGCCTTGCTCTGTCTCCGGAGCCCAGTGTGCCAAGTGTCTCTGTGCACCTCTCGGGAACTCTTTTGGCCTGGAGGCTGACCTCCAGGCCCTGCCCTCTGGCTTCGGTCCGTGAGACCAAAGCAAAGCAGCAGGGGAGGAGGGAGGGAGAAGGAAGGGCTGAGGAATGCATAGTCCTGGCTCCCTCCCTGTGGCCTCCTGGTTTGGCACCGTGTGGGTCCCTCTTCCGCGGCTCCTGTTGGTGACCCTTCTCCCACAGCTACAGCTCTTGAAAGTTCTGGAATCGTCCTCCCCTTGTCTCCTAACTCTGTGCTGCAAACAGCGTCCTGCAGGCTGGTCCCTGAGTGCACCCCCTCCCTCCCTGGTCCCCTTAGCCCTGCCCACACTTCGGCCTCAGCGGAGAGGCCCTCTGGAAGCAGGGCTCAGTTTCCCTGTTTGAGTGTCCCCTTAGACCGCGGCCACCAAATCTGACACTTCCCAGCTTTGTAACCTTGCGCTTACGCGTAACCATAATCACAAGTTATCATACACACAGGACACTTACGAGAGTCAGAATGTGTTAAAGTTTTTGTTGTTGTCGTTGAACTTAATCCTCATAATAATCCTAAGAGCCTGGCACCCTACTGCATTCCCATTACTTAGATGGGAAAGGTGAGGTAGAGCGGGTAAGTCATCAGCTGGTAAGTGAAGAGTTGCCATCTGAACCAGAGCCAGCCTAATTCCAGAGCCCAGCTATCACCCACATCATCTCTGGGAGCTACAGCGTCCGCACCCGTTTCGGGAATCCACAAGGGGGTGCAGCCCGGAGGGTGTTTCAGAGGAAATGTACAGGATCTGGTGGAAATGTGACATTGAGGCTTGGTGAGAGGTGGGGAATGAAGAGGGAAAGCAGGCAGCCTTCATAGAAAGAGAAGAATCAGGGGCGCCTGGGTGGCGCAGTCGGTTAAGCGTCCGACTTCAGCCAGGTCACGATCTCGCGGCCCGTGAGTTCGAGCCCCGCGTCGGGCTCTGGGCTGATGGCTCGGAGCCTGGAGCCTGTTTCCGATTCTGTGTCTCCCTCTCTCTCTGCCCCTCCCCCGTTCATGCTCTGTCTCTCTCTGTCCCAAAAATAAATAAAAAACATTGAAAAAAAATTAAAAAAAAAAAAAAAAAAAAAAAGAAAGAGAAGAATCAGCGTCCCCAGAATTGGAATCATTAAGAGAGAAAACGCAGAGCAAGAAGGGGCTGAGGACACATTCCGGGCATCAGGGATGCCAACAGGAAAGGAGATGGAAGGAAGTGAACACTCAGGCCGGGCGGAGCCTTCCTAACTCCACCTGCCTGCCAGGCACAGCGCCAGTACTGTGAATAATAACACTCACAACAGTGTGCTAACTGAGGAAGGCAGTGTCTGCCCCATTTCATTTCGCAGATGAGGAAACTGAAGCTCAGGGCAGTTCAGGAATACATCTAAAACCGGTCTTCTGTGGCAGAGCCGGGATCAAACCCAGGTTCATCTGACTCCATAGCCCCTTCTGGGAGAATGAGAGGAGTAAGGGCCACCCCCCCCCCCCCAGAAACCGCGGGAGGAAGGGACCTGAGAAAAAGAGGAATTTAAATGTGGTCACAGTTGATTTTAGCGGAGTCTCAGGGAGACACAGCTCCTCACTCGCTGTACTCACCAGTCACAGGTAAATAATCCCTGACTCACGATGCATTTTTCAAACAAGGTTATACTTTGCCCAGCGTCTTCCGCCTGTCTGTGGTTTGGTAGTGCTCCCATTCCAGACATGACCTTATCTATCCGCTTACCTCTGGATTTCCTCTTGCTAAACACAGACTGCCAGATGATGGTCAGGGTGAAGAGTAGGACGCTGAGAATCCCCACACAGCACACGAGCACGGCGTATATGTAGATATCTGAGGGCAAGGACACAGCGGAGCATTGTCAGGACGAGCCAGGTCAGAGGAGATGCACCAAGTAAGATACACTTCGTACGTTACCAAAAATCAACTTAAAATGAACCACAAGCCTAAACAGAAAATATGAACTAGAAAACTTTGGGGAAGAACACAGAGGAGAAAAATCTTTGGGATCTAGGACTAAGCAGAGAATTTTTAGACTTGACATGGAGAACATTATCTATATAAGGAAAACGTGATAAATTTGATTTCATCAAAATTAAAAACTTTTGCCCTGTAAACAACCATATGAGGAGGATGAAAAGACAAAACTACAGACTGGGAGGAAATATTTGCAAACTGTACAACCAACAAAGGATTAGTATGTAGACGATAAAGAACTCTCAGAACTCAACAACAAAAAATAAACAAACAATCCTACTAGAAAACGAGCAGAAATGTACAGAGACATTTCACCAAAGAGAATATATGGTGGTAAATAACTTCATGAGAAGACGTTCAACTTCCTTCGCCATTTAGACATATGCAAATTTAAATCGCAGCGAACTATCTCGCACACCTATCAGAACGACTAAAATAAAAAGCAGTGACAATACCCAATGCTAGCAAGGATATGAATAAACTGGGTCACTCAACAATATTGCTGGTGAGAATGTGAAGTGGTACAGCCACCCTGGAAAATAGTTTGGCAGTTTCTTAAAAGATACATCTACAAATGCCCTTCACCTCAGCAATTGCACTCTGGGAAAATGAAAACTTAAGTTCACACAAGAACCTGGACATGTATGTTTATAGCAGCTTTATTTACAATAGCCCAAAACTGGAAACTGCCCAGATGTCCCCCAGTGGGTGAATGGTTCAACAAACTGGAGTCTATCCACCCACCCCCCCCCCCCAGCTACTACTCAGTGATAAAGTAACAAACTATTGACACATCTAGCAATCTGGAACCTCCAAAGAATTATGCTGAGTGAGGGAAAAAAATCCCAAAAGGTTACATACTGTGTGATTGTATTTATATAATAGTCTTTATTTTTTTAATATTTATTTATTTTTTTTAATATTTATTTATTTTTGAGACAGAGAGAGACAGAGCATGAATGGGGGAGGGTCAGAGAGAGGGAGACACAGAATCTGAAACAGGCTCCAGGCTCTGAGCTGTCATCACAGAGCCCGACGCGGGGCTCAAACTCACGGACCGTGAGATCATGACCTGAGGTGAAGTCGGCCACTTAACTGACTGAGCCACCCAGGCGCCCCTATATAATATTCTTGAAATGACAAAATTATAGAAATGGAGAACAGATTAGTGATTGCCAGAGGTCAAGGAGGGAGTAGTTGATGGGAAGCTATCAGCTGACGGGAGTTGATGGGTTTGGCTATAAGAAACCCTTGTGGAGATGGAAATTTCTGTATCTTGGCTGTATCAATGTCAATATCCTGGTTGCCATATTGTACTGTAGTTTTGCAAGATGTTATAATCGGGAGAAATTGGGTTAAGGGTACAAACTGATACAAGGGATCTCTATCACTTCTTAGAAATACATATTAACCTACAATTACCTCAAGATAATTTTTTTGAAGTTAAACCGTGATCATATATGTCTCAGTCAATCTGCTATAACAAAACACAATAGACTGGGTGGCTTAGAAATAAACATTTACTTCTCACAAGAGCAAGGCGCTGGTAGAATTGGTATCTGGTAAGAACTCTTCCTAGTTTGGAGATGTTTTCTCTTAATAGCCTCACATGGCAGAGAACAAAGAGAGAGCAAGCAGGCTCTTACGGGGGTCTCTTCTTATAAGGGCACTAATCCTATTGGTGAGGGTTCTACTCTCATGATGTAATCACTTCCCACAGGCCCCACCTCCTAACACCATCATATTAGGAGCTAGGATTTCAACACATGAATTTGGGGGAACACCAATATTGAGCCCATAACAACGTTCATCCGTTTCTTAAACTCCAGTAATCAACTTTAACACCAATCTGATTGAGAAAATGCCAACTGCTAGAAAGTGAAAGGTGGGGGAGAGCACCTGGGGGGTTCAGTCGGTTAAGGGTCCAACTCTTGATTTGGGTTCAGGTCATGATCTCAGGTTCAAGCCCCACTTTGGGCTCTGTGCTGAGAGTGCAGAGCCTGCTTGGGATTCTTTTATTCCCCCTCTCTCTCAGCCTCTCCCCAACTTGTACTGTCTCTGTCTCTCTCTCTCAAAATAAATAAATCAATTAAAAATTTTTTTAAAAAAGAAAGTAAAAGAGAATCTGAAAGCATTCCTTTAACCTTCTATGTAGCAAAAAGCTACAGATGTTTGAACTTAGCAACAATATTTCTCTGCTGACAAATTTCTTTAGCCAACAGACATTTACAACGTAGCAACCAGCCACATTCAGCACTCTCCTAAGTGTAAGAAATAGAACAATGGAGATTTAAAAGCCTCATCAAGAAATCAGAGAGCTGCATGGTATTTGCACCAATAGGAGAGTGTGCCTAGTACTCGAAACACACAGAAAGAACTCAGCCAACCTGAGGAGGTCACAAGGAGCTTCAAAGAAGGCTGGAGCTCTGTGCTGAGTCCTATCTAAAATAACACAGAAGGGGTGCCTGGGTGGCCCAGTCGATTAAGTGTCTAACTCAGTTTCAGCTCAGGTCATGATCTCACAGTTCATCAGATCGAGCCCCACGTCAGGCTCTACGTTAACAGTGCAGAGCCTGCTTGGGATTCTCTCTCTCCCCACCTCTCTGCCCTTCCCCAACTTGTGCGCGCTCTCTCTCTCTCTCTCTCAAAATAAATAAATAAACATTAAAAGGTAAATAAATGAAATAGCATAGAAAATGCAAAATACATAGAAAGAATAAAAATACAGGGAGAGAGTGACAAAATTTTATCATATCAATGTAAGTGGCTTAACAGTACCTTATCATTGGCTACTCAAAATGTTTCTGTTTCCTTTCACAAGTGACTGTGATGGGGGTTCACAAACCAAAACCCTGATGTACCTCTCATATTAGGTTTTTAAGATTAAGTTCCTAGAAGTGGAATTTCTGGGTCAACAGGAAAGTACCTCTGTAAAGCCCCTGGCACTTGGAGAAGCAGTTAGGTAAGTGCCCAAAAGGCAGGCAAGCTGGGGGAGGTGGGGGGCTGGCCTCTACAGTGAGCTGGAGAGACGAGGAGAGAGAATGGGATGGAATCAGACATCTCAGGTTCCTTTCAGCTCTGTCCTTCCTGCCCCCCTTTACTCCCACCCCCCGCCCCCACCGCCCCGGGGAGTCCAGTCAGCACTTTTGCCCAAGCTAGCTTGAGTATGCTTCTGTTCATGGCAACTTAGAAGCCTGGACTAAAAGTACAATAAGTAGAAAACATAGTAGGGCTAGGCTGCAAAGTGAAAGGAACACCTGTCCTAATATTTAAGGGAGCAGGAAGGTGGGTAGGGTCAAGGAAGAGTCTCCTACAGAGGGAGACAGGAGCCAACCACAGAAGCAGAGGAAGACAGAAGTGAGAGTTCTAGAAGCCAAGAGAGGAGATGTAAGAAAGATTCTTTAATAGCATCAAGTGCTGCTGGAAAACATCCATTGGGTTTTCCTACTAGGAAGCTACTGGAAAAGTCTTGGGGGGAAAGCCAATTCAGTAGGATGGTGGAGGCCGAGCCAGATTATGGGGGTCGATGAGTTCAGTGGTATGTGAGGAGTCTGGGACAGAAGCAGAGGAAACCCTCTCCCACAACTAGAATCAAAACTGCCTTTGAAGTTTTGAGAGACACCTGTGTCTCAGATGCATGGGCTTTGCAGGTTCAAATGGTAGAGAACTCGGTTGAGTGGTTGGAGGTAGGGGCTTGGGTCTCTGTTTAAGCAATGAAGCTCTGAGAGCTGGAGCAGAGGTCACAGACCAGGATTCATGACAGGCCACAGGATGGGCCAGAACACAGAGAACATATGGCCAGTCCTGGATTTGCACACAGTTGAGCAAGCTGCTCGGGGATTCTGCCGCATAGCCATTTCTGGCACAAGAGGGTAGCAAATGATGTGGCCCCGTTGCCAGGCACGCAGACATGGGGCAGGTGGACACAGCATCTGCCCCGAGGGGATTTCCAAAGACGCAGGACCCTGGACCACAGAGGCAAGGGCAATTTAGCTTCAGTCTAGTTCTTGGTTGGAGAGACAAACTGTCATACTGAAGTGTCTGCACCACTGGAGCAGAGCAACGCCCTCCACGAACTCCCTCTTCATCGAAACCCTTTCCCTGGTTTCGAAACTGCAGGAATCAAGCAGGGACAAGGTCGTGGTGAGAATCTCCCCCAAGCATCCCCAGAAGCATACCGTAGGCATCTGTGGCCCATTCTGCCCCAGCAGGAGGTGAGGGGCTCCAAGAGGTCCACGCTCTGGTTTCAGATCACAGCCTCTACCACGTGGCACAAAGGGGGCTCTCCACAGGCAGCCGTAGCTGCAGAATCATCAAACATCTGGCCAGTCTGGAAGGCTCAGCTACACCACCCCGCACACAGGCCCCCTGGGCTGCGGACCCTGGCCAGCATGCCTCAGCTGCCTGTGTGGGGGTCCCCACGGGCCTAGGATCAATCGTGCCTGCTCTCTGTTATGTTCTTGGAGCTACAGGAACCTTAAAAAGTGTCACCTTGCAGGAGAAGAAAAGCTCAAAAAGAACACCTGAGTTTCCCTGGATCGGGCAGCCACCGGTACCCCAAGGTTCCAATTTTTTCCTCTGTTCCAAGCATTCCTTTTGCTGCATAAAGACAATCGCCCCGTTTTATCTACTCAAAACACTGAAACCACCTCCCGATGATTTTCTCTGCAAAGGTAAAACCCTGAGCCATTTCAGTCAGGGTCACAAACACCTCCATCCAACACCACCTTTCCTCCTGGATGAGCCAGAGCAAAGCCGTGCCCTGCGGAACTGAGAGCAGCAACAATGTTTCAGCCAGCCATCCTTGGGCTGGAACGCCAGCCCAGTATCTTCTGACTTTCCCTTAACTTTTATGTAAACACTTCTCTAATTATAAACATTGGCGCAAAGGTTTTAAAAAACTCAGACCGGGCCAAACAATGCTTGTCTGGAGGCTGAATCCAAGCGCTCAGATCCACATTCAACAAAACATCTGCACTTAACCAAATCTGGGATTAGCTTTTAAAACGCCACATATTACCTGCATGCTCAAAATAATTCTCAAAACCTTGTTATGTTCCTCAAATCCGTTTGCAGTTTTGTCTTTTGCCGCTGGACTTCCAAAGGCACCGATGTCATTTTTAGACACCACTGCAAGCCACCATGCAGAAAATGTCTCCCTACCATCCCCAGCCCAGGCCTCCCCGAAGCAGATGGCAGGGCCGGCAGGCTGGAGTGACACTCACGCAGCGGGGAGGCCGAGACGGGGTGCACAGTGTACTTGTGCCAGCTCCCGCCCTCCCAGAAAACCAAGCCACCGCAGGGCAGGCCAGGCAGAGAGGCCCCAGTGAAAGGCAGGCGGCACCTGTTGCCAGGCAACCCTGAGGCCTGCGGGGGTGTTGGGGGGGGGGGCTGTGAAGCCCGGTGACCCCAGCATTCCTCAGCACAGCGAAGGGACCACCTCTCCCCAGACCGCTGACTCTAGAAAGTCGATGGCAGTCCTCCACTCTCCCAGGGAAAATGCAAATGCCAAGATCTCAGGTCTAGGCAGCAAACTGTATGCTTCTGCTATTTTTTTTTTTTTTTTAAATCCAGTTTGTAGTATCATCTTGCTTGGCGAGAAATACCTGAGCAATAGCCCTGAGGGATTTTAACTCACTCCAGCATCTCACCAAGAGGCCTGACGATACTGGTTTTGTGCTGTGGGCGCACGGCCAGCTGAGCCGAGCCCCGGGAGGATGGAGGTCCCCTCGCACTCTCTGCAGCAGCCCTTCCATCCAGGAACAAAAGGGCAAAGGCCTGGGCTCAGGCGCCAGGGAGTTTCATCTGTACCCCTGACCTCGCCAATGCTGTGGCTGGGTTAAAAAAGCAAAATGCAAGGCCGCTGCTGCCGAAATCACAGGGAAAGAACACTGGAAACAGCTGCTCTGAGGCATTTTACATAGTGAGGATTCCAATTATGCTTTTCTGAAGGGACCTCATTCTCTGTGTTGACAAGTAAGCCCACGTCAGGCTCCGGCTTTTGTGTAGAGTTAGGTCGAGAGTGACCCTGATTTCCATAGCTACATGTGAATTATAAAATACTATTAATCATACAAAGCGTTTTAGACACACTGATTATGCTGCAAGGCATGGTGGGACCAAGTGCTGCAACCTTTCCCAACATACCAAGTTTTGTTTTTTGTGCCATGTTGTCTAAATATGGTCCTCAGACCACTTGTACTGGGGAAACACCCTGGGCCCCAATAAAGTACAAATGTTTTGCTCACTTCCTAAATGCAATAATCGGATTCTCGGTGGGGAGCCCAGAATCAGGGTTACTAACAACCCCCCAGGAGATCTTTATGGATCTGATGATAAACAGGGCTCCCGCTGTTACAGCTGCCAGTGACCTACCTTAGGGATGCCCTGGATGTCTCCATACTTCTCCCCATCGTAGGGCCCAGGGCCCGGGTCATGGGGCAGCTCCGAGGAACATGGGGTAAATCAGTTGTTTACTACTTTGCTCCGTGTGGATTAAAGTTGCTTTCATCTCTTTGCTAACAAACAGGCATTCCCTGAATGAAAGGCTGAGTGAGAGAGCTGGGGATTATTTTGCTAGGAGAGGGTCATTAAATAAAAAGACAGCTACAAAGCCTGCCTAAGAAAAGGCAGGGAATGCAAAGAATCGCTGTTGGAGATCACACGATCTGAGAAAGAAAATGTTTGAAACCTAATGGCCTACCTGGGTGACACCTTCTAGTTTGCAAATAATGATCACAATTATGATTATATGTTTCCTAAGAGAGCAAGCGCCTCCATCCACTGCTTTTAACTGGCTATTGAAAGAGGTGGGTTTAGATCCAAGTGCCTGCCCCCTCATTGGGCAAGATCTCCTTCCATCACATCTGTTAGTTAACTAAAGGTGGTGGGAGGCCCCCAAGGCACACACATGTCCCTAGATCTGTTTGGCAAGGTGATTTATCATCAGTAAATGTCATGCCTTCACAAAATGTCACCTTTCACAATTTCCTGATCACCTTTTGACATTAATCAGTTTTTCACTGACCAAAGGCTCTGCCTAAGAACTCACAAAGTACATTCTTTCATTGCTTTTGGCCATAATCCTCATCTACTTTGTGATAATAATTTCTGTGAACCTTCCTTACTCCAAGTAAGGCAAGGTGTCTCAACCTCGGCATTCTTGACATTTGGGGCCAGATAATTCCTTGCTGTGGGAGCTGACCGGTGCATTGTTACAATGTTTAGCAGCCTCCCTGGCCTCTTCCCAACAGATGCCAGTAACATCAAAATTCTGGTTGTGGCAACCAAAAATGTATCCAGACATTGGCAAATAGGCCCTGGAGGGGCAAAATCACCTCCTGCTGAGAATCGCCACTCCAAGGTTCAAACCTGAGCGCATCAGAATCACCCAGAGGTCTCATGAAAACCCCGATTGCTGGGCACTGCCCCTAGTGTTTCCGACCCTGTAAGTGAGGGTAAAGCCCAACAGTGTGCATTTGTATCAGGCTCCCAGGGAATGCTGATGCTGATGCTGCTGGTCTGGGACCAGCCAGGGCTGTATGCTGGGATCACCTGGAGAGCTTTAACCAAGTCCCAGCTCAATCAGAATCTCTAGAGATGCGGTTCAGGCATCAGTGCTTTTAAAGATCCCCAGGGGGCTCTGATGTAGGCTGAAAATCACTTGCTTAAGGTTTTCAGACTGTTTCCAGAATCCCCAACTCCATATGAAACCTGAGATAAACTCTGTCACAGTAGGTGCACATTTCATTTTTTTTTTTTAACGTTTATTTATTTTTGAGACAGAGAGAGACAGAGCATGAACAGGGGAGAGGCAGAGAGAGAGGGAGACACAGAATCTGAAACAGGCTCCAGGCTCTGAGCTGTCAGCACAGAGCCCAATGCGGGGCTCGAACCCACGGACCGCAAGATCATGACCTGAGCCGAAGTGGGACGCTTAACCGACCAAGCCACCCAGGCACCCCTGCACATTTCATTTTTTACATTGCAGTAGGAATTCTGGAGCCAAAACAAAACGAACAAGCCCAAATTATACAGACTGGACCTTTCACCTCTGCTCTTTCAAAACCCACGGGCTGATACCACCGGGCATTCCCACTCCACTCTTTAGTAAATTTAGGATAAGAAAACAACTTGACATCACAGCACAACTAAGACTTCAGGCTCCTTTTGTTAGCTAAAGTGCAATAGGAAGTTACTCAAGTAAGAGGGAGGAAAGGTATCAGCCGCAGGGAGAAGGGGAAGAGACAAAAGCAGGGAAGGAATGAGGTTTGTTTCGCAGAACTAACAAACAGGTCCAGCCAAGGAGACGCCCAGCTAGGTGTTTCCACCTGAGAGCCCCTTTCTAGATGTGTCTCTCCTGACACATCTAATGTGAGCCAATCTGAGCCAGACTGGAGCTGAGGACCTGCACAGAAGCCCCAGTGGCTGACCTGAAGTCACCTTTAGCTCTTTATGCTAACATCTCCTCCTATGGGGGGAGTTTTCTGCCATGTTTTGAACGTACAATGTATGCTTTAGCAGGTTGACACGGTAGGCCTGTCAACCTATACAAGGGCCTATACAAACTCCCCGTCCCCGCCCCCTAATGCACTGAATAAAAGCTTCCCGTACTAACCCCACAGGGAGACAGTGCTTTGAGAGCTAGCTCCCTGTCTCCTTACTTGCCACAAGTAATAAAAAGTCCTTCACTTTCAGTATTTCCTTGGGTTGTGTTCAATTTGGTGTACCCCAAGTGGTGACCCCCCCCAAGTTTGGTTACACTTTCCTCCCATTCTACTCCTTTCCTATTATCTAAAAGCGAGGTGCATCTTATAATAAAGAAACATGCCAGGTCTACCTTCAAAAAATGCCCAGGTCTCTTTCTTTTTCTCAAAGGATGAATCTTCAGACGCTTTGAGGGAAATCACTGTAAGGCAAAAAAGAAATGGGACAGCATGAAGTGCAGTACGCTATGGCCCCAGCCCACACGGTAACCCAAAATGATGCCATACGGTATGTAGGGCACTCACCTTTATGAAGTAATTTTTCCATTTGCAAAACCACATTTGATTATCACAACTCACACGTTAAAAAGAGGTGCAATGACTCAACAACAATGGAGGCACCAGTCGGGGGAATCAGATTGCCCTTGTCTAAAATCCAATAAATGGCAAAGCTGGGACTCGGTATGGCAGAAGTCCACTTGCCCCACATACTAGCAAAATAAGGAGTTTCCCGGTAGGAATTCCAAGAACCGAAGTCATTTTAGTGGACACCTTTCTGGTTTGTTTTTTTTTTTTTAATTTTTTAAATGCTTATTTCTGAGAGAGAGAGAGAGAGAGAGAGAGAGAGAGAGAGAGAGAGAACGAGTGGGGAAGGGGCAGAGAGAGAGGGAGACACAGAATCCGAAGCAGGCATCAGGCTCTGATGTGTCAGCACAGAGCCTAATGCGGGACTCGAACCCACGAACACTGAGATCATGACCTGAGCTGAAGCTGGACGCTTAGCTGACGGAGCCACCCAGGAGCCCCTAGCGGACATCTTTCTAAAGTATAGTTGGGATGAGCATGGGGTGATGGGGTGTTGTATGCAAGCCAATTTGACAATAAATTATATTTTAAAAAATTATTTAAAAAAAAATAAAGTATAGTGCACTTGCCTGGGTACCACTGGATAGAGGAGCCTGAAGTCATCTGATGACTCAGGGTCTGTGCTCTGAGCACCATTCCATGCGAGACAGGCACACACACACTCTGTCTCTCTCCCCTTTTCAGGGATTCTGTTTCCTCTGTAGAGTTGTGGAATGGTGTTCAGTGACTGACTGACATCTCATTTACTGAATGCCTACCATGTGCCAAGCATCTTGCTGCTCTTGTGGCTACGTGTTATCATATTTAACTTAATTCCCCCCAGAGGGCCTGGAAGATAAATATCATTTCAAAATGATTTTGTACAGTTTTAGTCAGTGGGTGATCGCTGAACTTACTGCGCCTGCTTTCAGCAACCAGGGAAACAGAATTGAGCGACACAGCGTAAATCCGTGAGCATTACACTAAAGAGGCTGCAGCTATGGAAAGGTTCCATGCATAACAGTAATATAATTATAGGATAAAATTATAAAAATTAACCTGACAAAAAAGCCCAAAACATCAAGGAATGAGATTATCGTCTGATAGAACTTTCTGGAACGATGGAGATGTTTTATGCCCATTCTGTACATGTAGTAGCCGCTGGCCACCTGTGGATACTGAGAATGTGACATGTGGCTAGTCCACATGAGCCTGAGGAATTAAGTTTTAATTTAAATTTAAATTTGAGTTAAAAAAAATGTTTTTAAGTTTATTTATTTTGAGAGAAAGAACGAGAGCGTGCACCGAGCAGGGGAGGGGCAGAGGGTGAGGGAGAAAGAGAATCCCAAGCAGGTTCCAAAAAGCACTGTCAGCACAGAGCCTGACTTGGAGCTCCATTCTCACGAACTGTGAGATCATGACCTGAGCGAGATGAAGATTGGATGCTTAGCCAACTGAGCCACCCAGGTGCCCTTTAAATTTAAATTTAAATAGCCACCTGTGGTCAGTGGCTATCACACATCTAGGACCTGAAGAGAAAGATAAAGGAGGTTGGATTGGAGATTGAATTAGTATGAGAGGCAAGGCTTATGGCAGAGATCCTCTGAAACTTTACCTCTATTTACTACTCCCCCCTCAAAAAAAACCTTTTGTATTATGTTGTCATGAATTTCAATCTGAATTTTCCATCTTTTTACTTCCCTAGGCCTTGTACTGGGTATATCCTATTGACCCATTTTGAAAATCACTGACCCCCTTCATCGGTGTCTAACCTGCTATTAAGCCCATATATTAATTTTTTTTTTTTTGAGACAGAGAGAGAGAGAAAGAGAGCACACTTGTGAGCAAGTGCAAAATGGGGAAGAGGTGGAGGGAGAGGGAGAAAGAGAATCTTAAGCAGACTCCATGCCCAGCACCGAGCTCTATCTCACGACCATGAGATCATGACCTGAGCCAAAGTCAAGAGTCAAATACTTAACCAACTGAGCCACTCAGACACCCCTATTAATTATTTTTTACATTTAATTAATTTAATTCATTTTTATACATCCCAGCTCTCAGATGAATTTCTCCAGCTTGTCACCTAATTTCTCAACCATATCAATCATATTATGTCAATGCACGTGCCTGATAACTTTTATATCTGCATCACCCATAGACTTGTTTCCATTATCTGTTTTTGCTTTTGATCCTGTCTGCTTGTTTCCTGAGCATCCTGATGGATACTGTCTACATAGCTTCTCTTAACTAGTGCTGCTTAAGTATGGTTGAATTCCTTCAAGAGTTAAGTGTCTCCAACAATTGGGGTCACTAACTTCTCTACGCTCTATTTATCTAGGTAGTCCTTCAGAGAACAATTAGGATAGCTGAAAGATACATGTGACATATAATTATGTAATCCAAATGTATTGATTAAATATGAACATGTAATTAGGATAGCTGAAATGCAAATTATTTTTCAGCTTTCTAATTTTTCTCAGAAGGCAGGCTTTAGTCTGCTATAAGCTGGGTCTGCCACAACTCAAGAACTCTCCCTTTAGAACCTAAATTCCTTAAAACCAGAAATTGGATCTTCTACCTCTATATCCCCATCATTGGCAGACTGCCTGGCAGCTGGTAAGTGCCTAGCAAATAAATGGAAAATCCATTTCTTTCTGACTGCCTCGCAAAGTAAGCAGTCTGGCCCTCCAGCAATGAACTCTTAGTGTATACCTGGTCTTGTCCATGGTATTAGAGAAGTCCCATAATTTGTCCATCATCATCCCTGCTTAATTTCCCCACTCACAGCTGACTTCCAGAGCAATCATTCAGATTCTTCCCCCAAGAATTTAAGCTAAGAAATATAATATATATGGTTGTTGAGAGCGTTGGGGCTGAAAGAGCCTGTGGACTTTTGGGTAGCGGCCATGTTGGAAACACAGGCAACTGGAATGGAGCAGAGGGCAAAACCCACAAGAGGAAACTGGAGGTCAGAGGGCTCATAGGGCTGAGGACATGGTGTTGCTGGAACACTAGGTCCCAAGAGGGCTTATGGAATATGGTTGCTATCCTTGCATTTTATGAGCTCCATAGCCCTAAACTATCCCTACCTTCCTTCTGAATTAGCTTGAATGGGCTTTCATAGCTTCAACTAATTGAGCCCAGGCTAGGATAAGCATAAAGAGACCCAGTGGAGACAATACAGAAAGGAAAAACAGATTATCTCCAAGGAGCTGAGTTTTTAGGGAGATCGAAGATGCCCTCATCATCCAGAGCATTACCACTCCAAATATGATCAACAGACCAGCAGTACAGTGTCACCTGGGGGCTTGGAAGAAGTGCAGAATCACAGGGTCTGCAATCCAGACCTACTGGATCAGAATCTGCTTTTAAACCAGATACCCTGGGTCAGTCATATGCACTGTTTGAGATGCACTGATACACCCCAGGTTGAAAAAAATTAGTTGCCATTTTCTGGTTGTGTAACCTTGGGCGAGTTGCTTGGTTGCCCAGTGCCTTGGTTTCACAAATAGGGATGGTAAGTGCCCACTCTTAAGGGAGGCATGAGAGTTTAATGGGTTAATATATGTGAAGTGTGCCTGAGACCTAGTGAGCCATATTTATCCACAATGATTTTTGCTCCATAAGAAAAGGGATTTTGTCTATTTTATTATTTTATTCACTGTTCCAATTCCTGCACCTAAGTCCAGCATGGTACTTTGCTGTCAGCCCTTTGTTTCAGTGTGTGCATCTTCAATCATCCAAATGGTCCACAAGAAAGGGTTCCTTGTCCTTGTTGTTAAATGTCTACAGCTCAAAAGGGCTATTACTAGCAAAGGCCGGTGTCTTCAGATCAGTTGATTCACTTTTCATTTTTTTCTTTTCAGAAATTGTAGTCACTAACTTGATGTGGTCACTAACAATTGCTTTGCCTTATTTGGGATAAAAGATAACAAGGTCTCCCTAACCAATTTACAGAGACATGCGTTGAAAGAGCCAACAAACAGATTCTGAGCTATCAGGGCTCTAAGCAAGGAATTAATAGATGTTCCTCACTTTCCCCCAGTGCAACTGTTCTATGGGAAGATGCGACAACTTTGTTTGCATATAATGATCAGTAACTCTGATCATAACTTTATCTGTTCCTACGAGAAAGAAAACTCTTGGGGTGCCCGGGTGGCTCAGTCTTGATTTCGGCTCAGGTCAGGATCTTATGGTTGGGCTTTGCACTGGGCATGGGATTCTCTCCGCGTGGGATTCTCCCTCCCTCTCCCTCTGCACTCCCACCTCAAAAATAATTGAATAAAGAAATAAATACAAGAACTAAACTGACACATTAAAAAAAAAAGAAGAAAAATCTTCACCTGGCCTCTTCTGGAGCTTCAGAAATCTTCCCGGGCTTTTGCCATTAACTGTCTGGTTTCAGCCGCTAATCCCATGCTATCTCAAAGTGAATTTGATACATTGTCAAGCCATGTGGCTGAGTCTGCATGCTGTAAGGAAACACGCTGTGGGACAAGGCCAGGCCGACAGAAGGGCTTTGTAATGGACCAGCAGTGGATCGGCTGACTATTGGCGCCCCTCCTTCACGACACAGCTGCACCTGCGGGTCAGAAATTTATAGCGGCCACCCTGGACACACTGAGTGGAAGAGGCCACTGTGGGGTAGATACGGAGGAGGATAAAATGCTTCAAGGAAACATTTTGCTTGACCAAGGAAAGAGTGGCAAATTTTCCAACCCCAGATTGCTCGTGTTGATCGAAGACTTTCAGAAATAAAATGCAAATTTCTTGATCACAGAGCATTCGTAACGGTTTCCAAGGAACTTAGCCATCAGAAGGCTAATCTTTCAAACAAGATTCAGTGAATCTATCACTATCAACTGCATTTGCCTTACCTGGTGACCCAGCTGGACTCTCAGACAATTGGGGAGAAGGCAACAAGGAGCCTTTCGTACCCAGAATGCTGGTTCTTCCTAAGCATCAGCTCAGCAGAGCTGAAAGTCCTTACCTTCTGACAACTACCTATGATTGGGGGAGTTCCCAGCCTGATCCCTCAAAGGTTAGGAATTCACATGCACTCAGTCAGCCTTTTAACCAATGGGCTGTCTTGTAGGGTCATGATGGGGGGCGCTTATGCTCTGTGCTGGGATTACAAGGTTGGGATAGCACGCCTGTCGCTTCCCTAAAGGGACCCTGTTCCTGCAGTAACCCTGCCTGACCCTCCCTCCACTCCCACATCCACTCACCTCCTACTCTCTAGGCAAGGGGGGTTGACAGGAGCCCCCGATCCTGGGGAGCTTGTGACACACTGCCCCTCTCTGGGTGAGAGGAATGTGGTCAAAGCCCCACTCAAGGTAGCCTCTGTCTTGCCACATGCTCTGAGACTGGGCTCTTAGCAAACAGCTAATGAAGGGGTGGGCAGCGTGCATCCCCTTGGGAAGTTCTCATTACCCCAGCTGCTGGGAGTGCAGCGAACCCTGCTTCCTGGGGAGCCTGCCTGTGGCCATTCATGTGCATTCTCCTCTTTCATCCTACCTACACAGACCACCTCCACCCATGAGGTGTGGGCCCCAGGGCCCCCATGCTGGGCCGGGGAGACAGTGCCGAGGAAGGTAGCACAATGGACCAAAAAAAGCAAAAGGAAGTCCAATTAGGCCTCAGCACCAAACCGCTTTTCTTGGTACAGCTTTATCTGGAATAAAGTGGGGATTTCGATTTCTGTCCGACTCCCAGGCCCGTTTACAGTCGGTTTGGGCTCACAGTGGAGAAAAGGAGTAAAGAGGGCTCAAAGCCAAGTCATCAACTGACCTACTGACGGCTTTGTAATTTCCTTGGGACCCTGGTGCCCAGCGGGAAGAGCCTGTTTGACTTTCTGGTGAGGGGCTGGCCCAGATGACAGAGCCGCAGGCTGTCTGGGGGCCTCTGCCCAAGACAGCAGAATCAGATGAAATCTAAAAAGGGGCAAGTTGTGAGACTCACTGGATCTCGGCCCCTCTGGGAAGAACTGGCTGAAAGTGGCTACAGGATCAAACGGTCTAGAAGAATGTGGCACAGAGGCACCAAGACAAACCGATCCTATCAGCTTTGTGTCTGGAAAAAGCAGGCTGGGAAGAAAGAATCTCAGTCAAGCCCCCTGTGATGAGACCCGTGGGGAAACCATCACTCAAAGAGGTGTGAAAACTGAGAGCCTTGATTCCTAACTTGGACAGAATGTCCTGCCAACTCCCCTGGGAAAGGCATGTTTCACAGGTTGTAGCAGACTGTGTCCCCTGAGTTTATGCCAAGACCCTGTGACAATGGCCTTCAGGCTGAGGCGCCTCCCACCTCCCTCTCTGGTCTCCCATTTGCCTCGATAATACTGGCATCCTTATCTGGACCTGCATTAAGGCCTGACCCCATCATCTATAGAACAGGTGGCTGAGAATTTTTAGGGGCCTTGGAAAGGCTCCCTTTCTTCCCAAACTCTTTCTCATCTGCTCACTTGTGTCCCCAGCTCCTCTAACAAAGGATCCTACAATTAAAGGAGCTTAAATTGCAATCGTGGGTTACATCCAAAGGAAGGTGCACAGCACATTTCTGATACAGAAAGCCCTCCAGAATGCAGGTACTGATGGAGAGGAGCGTAGAGAGGGTCCTGGCACAGCCAGAGGGCTGAGGAGGCTTCAGGGAGCATACAGCAAGGACACGGAAAGACCAGCCTGAGCTCAAGAGACACACTGTCGCCTTTCTACTTTCACTGCAGGACAGGCTGGGCCTCCTCCCAGTATTCTCCTCCCAGGTTACACCGATTTTAATCACAGAGGGTGTTACCTTCATTGAGTGCCCAAAGACCAAGATTTCTAAAACTTTTAGTGTGCAGTAGAATTAACTGGGGCTCTTGCTAAAATGAACATTCCCAGGCATCACCCCTGGGCTTCTGACTGGAGAAATCTAGGGAGGGCTTGGGAATGTGCATGATGAGGGAGTGCATCGTTCAGAAAATCCTGAGTCTGGAGGTCCCGGGACTCCACTTCGAGAAGCCTGCCTGCCTCACCCACTCGTAGTAGAGAGGCGGGCACAGAGTTCAAGGAGATGTGGGAGAGGGGAGTCAACTGATGAGGAGACAGACCCTGGGCCTCAATCTCTCCTCTAGTCCAGGGCAGGGTCCAGAGCTTGAAAACTGAGACAATGCCTCTGTGTTTAATCCAGGGAAAACAAAATAACTGCAAAAACTAAGGAGTAAGCCCATCGCATGAGTGTTGTTTACAAAAACTCCAAAAGGCCCCTTTATTTTTTTAATTTTTTTTAAATATGAAATTTATTGCCAAAGTGGTTTCTATACAACACCCCGTGCTCATCCCAACAGGTGCCCTCCTCATAGCATGTCTCAGAGCAAAAGAACACAGTTTTCAAGAAAGTTACTTTCTAAAGGGCAGACCATCTATAATGATTGATATAGGTCTCCCCACGTGGCTGACTCAAACTTGGAAAGTGGGGAGAATCTGAGTCAGAGAGACCTTCTTCCAATGATTACGCAGTGTTTCACGCCCTCCCTCCCTGCAGAATGTGTTCTCATTCATCTTGGTCATTATCTGTCACTCCTAGCTGACCGGAAGGTACATGGTGGCTGGGACTACATCTGTCTTCCTCACTTCCTAGAATCCTTCTTGGCCCGTTATACATCACGGTCACTTTGAACGAACAAATAAATGCAATAAACATCACACCATGGTGGTCAAGGCCTCCTCTAAAAGGAACTTGGTGCTGGGACCATGACATGGTCACATTCTGGAAGGCTGGGAAGAGAGGCCAGGGAGACACCTGCTCTACCCTGCCACCTCCCTTCACATGAAAGCAACAGGCCCCCAAGCCTGACTTCCCTGCGAAGTTCTGGCCTCAAAGTTATGTACTTTGAGCCTGCCGTGATTCATTCTATGGCCTCTGAGTTCTCAGTCTGGTATAAAATGAAGGCAGGAAGTCCCAAGACCTTAAGCAGAAGACGATTCTTCAGTCCACTGGAGTTGGGAGGGGCAGCCATTTAAAGTTTTGGTCCCTGGCATGTAGACCTCACTGATTTGCACTCAGGGAGGTGGGGGGCAGGGAGGGAGTGGGAATCCAGACAGCAGATGCCTCCCTGCCTCAGTTTGCTTAGGTAGCCTCCTGCACAGATCAACAGGATGGAAAAGGAGACCAGAAGAGGTTGGTGATATGAAGTACTCACAAGAGAAGATCCTTAAAGAAAATAAAGATGAGTCAACACTTTTGCTATAAATTCAACAATGAATATACTCAGTTCACTACCCCTTCTTATTCAATGATGAGATGGTTTCCCAAGGAAAACCCTGTTAAGATGTAGCAGTGTGGCCACTATTTATAACTGGATCAGCGTTCTCAGGGAAGGCAACTGTAACCCCAGGGAGACACAGAGACTCTCTCTGTCTCTGCTCTCCGGAGTTGGCCGATTGCTTCACTTCCGCCTTGTGTCTCTAAGAGTTAGGCCAAAGGCAGTCTCTCTTGGGGCTCAGACAAAGCCATATATGTGAATAAGACCTCTGAGTGACCTACAGGGAGCAGCTAATGAGAAACGGAAAAGCTCCAGTTTTGTCTTTTTCAAGCCACTCCTCTTTTGCATCCACTGTAGGACAAATTCCTAAAAACAAAGCAAACAAAGCAAAAGAGGAAACAAACAAACAAAAAAAAACATACTAAATAGACTTCCTATTAAACAGAGCAGTTGGAAAAGAAGGTTGCCTTCTGAAATGGAATCAGCTACAGAAGACAAAGACCATGTGTATATCCCCAAACAATGGTTAGGAAATACTGACGCTTAGGGCCTGGTAACTGCCCCCTCCAGTTACGACTCCGGGTCAGGTCTATATATTTTCTTACTACCACCTTCCACTCCCTGTTGCCATTAATGAAAATTAATTAAAATGGCAGTTTACCCAAGAGCTTGGGTCACTCATTCATTCTTTCTTAAAAAAAAAAAAAAAAAAAATCAGCACCGAGCCCTTCTGTGTACCACGTACAGTGTCAGGTGTGAGGGTGCATTTAAGAAGAACCTGGCAGGGTCCCTGGAGTCAAGGTCCCTGGCCAGGTCTACCGTGCCAAACTTGGCTCTTAACCACTGCCCACCTCCAGCCCTCACCAGCCACAAACGTGCATCCAATTTCATCAAGTTATCTGCAAATTCCTTTTCTCCCTTATCTAGCTTTGCTTAGCCTGTTTCGTCTCTTGACATGGATGGCCCATAGCGACCACAGCCCTCCTCACCCTGTGGCCCAGTGGAATCCCGCGTCCTCTAGGTGACCTTCTCATTTCCTCCAAGAACGTATCCTGAGCTCTCTCCCTTACTCCCAAGCCAGCGTCACCCTCATGTATGGCCCACTGACATTCCCTTTTTATTAGCTCTGTCCATAATATCGATCAGATCTGTGCACATGTCGACCTGTTTCCTTCTCTGGATTGTGAGGCTGGGGCCCTGAGAGGGTGGGGATCACTCCACCCATCCCTCTCTTTAAGGAAAGTACAGCGATAACAGGCTCATAAGCAGGGGGCTTGAAAGAGGTTTGTTTAAGTCTTCACTCTCTTCAACTCTTCCAAGACCATGGCAGTTGGGAGTGAGGGCAGGCACACTGAAGAAGTGTTTCAAGTGTAGTTTAAATTACACTCCCGTTGTCAATTTGTTCCCTTTGAGTATCTGGACCTGTTGACACTTTCAACATCATGATGTGTGCTTGCTTAATTAAGCAGTAGCACTAAACGTTTAGTAAATCTCATTCCTAATTATCTGTTCTCTGTCTCTGGAGAAAAAGGAATTATTTAATTTCTTCCACTGAAACTTGAAATATTGATTCCCTGTGGTTGTACTTACAGATCCAATTATTAAATTCCCTCTAACATTTTGGGGTTAAATAGTCAGATAAGAAATTATGATTTCATCTTTGCCCCCGAATACTTTTAGGGTAACAGAGTTTTCCATTTGCTTTGTTCACTCCCCACATTTAAAGCTTATTTATATCATCTTAAGTCAAATAGCAATTTGGCTTATTAAAATATGTTATTTGGGGGTCAGACTGAAATACTGATTAAATTGCAGGAGAACAGCCTTTGCAAATTGCTTCTATTATTAGCATTTTCACTGTTAATGCAGACGCCTCCATCTGAAAGTATGCAGATTCATTTTGGCTCAGAAGACCAGTCTTCTGAGTCTGTGGGTGGCAGAGCTGGGCTGAAAAGCCATCGAGGATAACTTTTTATGAGGTCTGGGGAATCAAAGCTGCTGTCCCTTAAGAGAAGAAGCCTAGGGGCGCCTGGGTAGCTTGGTCGGTTAAGCGTCCGACTTCGGCTCAGGTCGTGATCTCGCGGTCCGTGAGTTCGAGCCCCGCGTCAGGCTCTGTGCTGACAGCTCAGAGCCTGGAGCCTGTTTCAGATTCTGCATCTCCCTCTCTCTCTGCCCATCCCCTGTTCATGCTCTGTCTCTCTCTGTCTCAAAAATAAACGTTAAAAAAAAAAAAATTAAAAAAAAAAAAAAAAAGAGAAGAAGCCTAAAATGAATGGCCACCTCACTGTCGCAAGCCTTGGAAATTCATGCCCACCGGTGTGAAGGGCCTTTGCGGGCTGATCCCGCAAACCAGCCGATCTCAAAGCTCAGTCACCGTGAAGGACATACGGCACCCAGGTCTGCACCAGGGACTGCCCTTGACAGGAAGCCCCACAGACAGACCTTGGGCTTCATCTTGGAAATTCCCCTGTAGGCACCTGAAGAAAATCAGGCTTAGGAGCTAGTCCAGCCTCTCATCCCTGCTCAGGGCCATTCTCATGTCAAGAACTCTACCGTGTCTACACGTCCTGGGAGGGACCATACCAAATCAGCATGCAGGGAGGGCAAGTCGGGGCGCCACGGGGACTTCAAGGTGGATGGAAAAGGCACAATGGCAGGGAGACCCTCAAAGTTTGGGAAGCAGAGGCAGCCTTGGGAAGCAGGGAGGTCAAAGGATTATTAAATAGAGCAGGGATGAAACACAAGTGCCTAGATGCAGGGACACAGGATAGAGGGGGTAAAGGGCATGTGGAGGGGCTATAGGGACCCTAACATCCCAGTAATGGGAAGACAGTGGACTTCGTTTATGAACTGTATGCCTGATGCACACAGCGAGTGACCAGTTAACACTGAGCATGGAAAACAAACACAGGGTCGGGTACTTCTGTGCATCGACAGGGACAGAATAAAGTGAACTTCTTCAGAAAGTATCATTATTTGAAAAAAAAAAAAAAAAAAAACAACAATATCACAACTAGCCACACGTTACTCTGCATTGATTTTTGTCCCCTAAACTATCAAATCTTCACCTCATTTCAAAAGTGATTTTGGAATTTCCACTAAAAAGAATAGCTTGTCTCAGTCTCTAGGGATGTATTATGCTCTCCGTTTTTAGGACAGAAATATTCATATTAAACTGATGGGCCCGACTCCTTAAAAAGCAAAATTATCAGTTATTTCTTTTGACCTAAGGGCATTGAGAATCAAGAATGCTGGAAAATCTCTGCACTGGTGTATCTAGTCAGAAAACTCTGAACACCCCAATAAATCACCCCCTTCGAAAAACACCTCACTGGGCCTCTTCATCTCCCTCCTGGGAATTACCCCCAAACCTCTGATAATATTCCTTTATTTCCATCCTGATTGCCTTGTTCTGTCGACTGCACCCTTCCTACATCTCCACATGACTCCTGGGTACAGGGCCCTCGGGACTCCACCCCCTGCTGTCCCTGGGGTCAGGCAGGACCTAACGCTGCTATTGACCTTGTTGTATCCTACCTACTCATGAAGAATGAGAGAGAAGATACTACCTAGAGATGACTGTTATTGGAGCGGAAGATACAAGGCTCGCTGGGCCCCTGGGGATCAAGGTGAATGCACTGGTCCCCACCTAGGACCCTGTGCTCCTCTGGATTTCCCACAGACTGACCTTCTGGCCTCCTGACAAAGAGCTGCTGTGCCTTCATCCCGTGATGCTGCCCTTCTACTAAAAACATTTTGCCTTTCCCAGGTGGCCAACGGGCTGGCCTGGAGGAGCCCGGACCAATAACACCAAGCCAAGCTACCTCCTTCCGCTTGCCCCAAATGTTGGTGTTTTCTGGAGCTCTACCCCCACCCCTGCCTTTTGGGATGCTCATCTACCCCCACGGTTACAGCTTCCTGACTCAATGCCACTTGCTGGATCAGATAGGAGCTTCGGCTCCACATGCCTGTGTCCCTAGCGGGCATCGGTGCAGGGTGGCCTCCAGACATCTGGCTCTCCATCCTGAACGTCCCCCGTGGACTAGCTGCGGGCACCACCCTGCTCATACTACTGAGTTAGACCTCTGGGGGCCGGCCACAAGCGCTCTCTTGCCCATACCCAGTCGATTACTAGAGACTTCTCTTCTGACCTCTTCATGACCCTCCATTCCTACCGCCGAATGTAGTAGGGACCCATGCCCTGAGCAGCCAACACAGGGATCTGTCAGAAGACTTAAATGCTTCGTGGGTTTTCCAAGGCCTAAAGCAGAGGACACCCCCGCCCCCGCCCCCAAAACCACCTGATGATAAAATCACCTAGGCTTCCTGTTAAATCTCCAAATTCCAACCCAGGCTTAGTAGACTGGAATCCCCTGGGCAGGTGCTTGGGAATCTTCATGTTAACAATGGCCCCGGTGATTCTAATCGTTAGGCAAGGTTGAGAAGAATAGCCTACAAAATCAAGTGCAAATTCTCTAATATTCAGTACAAACCCCTCCACCATCAGCACTGCCTGCCTCCCCTAGTTATTCCAAGGTTATCACCCCTACTCCGTCTCAGACTCCAGCTGTCCTGACCCACTGTTACAGGGTGCCCACACACTGAGATGCCACTTCCTCCCACTTCCTGCCCTGTGGAAATGGCGCTGCCTTCCCCCTCATCCTTAGAGGCTCTCCTGTGTGTTGAAATTGTGCACACCTTGACCCTTGCACATACACTGTTACGTATCTGCCCCCCTTACAGACAGATCCACCCATGTTTCCCCAAGTTTCCAGCACAGCAGGATCCTGGCACAGAGCAGGTGCTCAGTAAAATGCCCGCCGAGTGAAGGGATAAATGAGTTCACCCAACACCACCGAGCACCGTAGTCAATGTGTTATTTTCCGACGCAATTTGTTCGCTAAGCCCAGCAAAGCTTCCTCAGCTAAACTGATCACCTCTCTGGAGGCTGCCACTCATTTCCTTATCAGCTTTGCCTCTCTTCTCTAGTTTGAGTGGATCTTTCTGGAAATGAGGTTCCCAAAACGGACTGCTGTGGTCCCCATTAGTCTCACCAGGGCAGTACACACGACACAGCCGCCTTCCTCCCCAGGGGCACCAGGCCAATTTGTACGTGGATGGAAATAACACCAGCTGTTCGCGCTGCCATATCACATTGCAGACACACACCTGATTCACTGCCACCATCACCAAGGTCCCTTCACGACAGCCTCTTAGCCTCCCGTTGACTCTCCAACTGCGCCTGTGCTACGTCTTCCCCAGATGTGTTGCTCTGCCATTTTCCAAGTTGAATCTTATTCTGTTATTCCCTGCCTGTATTTCTTACCTCTCTGGATTCATTTTTATTACATTTCTACTCCTCGCTGACATTAGAAAACATTTCCCAATTTTGTGTTTTCTGTAAAATTCATTGGGGTGATGTGTGCTCCTTTTTCAATGTCATTGATTAAACAGTTAAATGAAATCAAACCTAACATTGACCCTCCTGGTTTCCACTGGAAACTTCTCCAGAGGGTTCAAGGACATGTGTCACTTAGGACTTTTTGATCCATTTTCTTTGCAGGAAAGGCTTCTTGCTCAGTAAGATTCTCATATAGCCCAAGCAACTGAGTAATCTGCACAACATTCTCTACCTTTCTTTCTCCCTCTGTGTCATAAAAATAACATCGATCATCTGGTATGACAATTTCTCTAAGATAAGCTGAGCACAATTCACAGGGCGTCATCTACAGGGTCACGTGTTTTCAATTTTCATTATGGTTTTCAATTTCATATAGTGTTGTGCTTCAATTTTCATTATTTATCATATCGTGTTGTACCACACAGCACCAATAGCCCCGTAGTCAGGAGCCCCCTTCCACAATCTCACATGTATGCGATTTGCAGATAACCCTTAATTTATTACGTCCCCTGTCTTCAAAATCCCCATTTTCCATCATGTTTTAATAACATGCATAGTTAAAACATAAAATGGCAAGTTATGCTTTGCCTCAAATTAATACAACTTACATTTCTTAGCCAGCTTACAGAGAAGTCTCCAGGAAAAAAAAATAAAGCCATGAAAAATTCATATGTTAGTGCAGATTTTTTTCCAATAACTTGCTACTTGCTTTTTTCGCCACATTTACCTGCTCAAGGACTTACCCCAAATTTGGGGAAACAAAATATAGAGAACAAAGTAAAGCCAATAACACCGCAGATATTGGGGTGAGTTGGTTATTTGGTTTGGGCTTGGGATTTTTTTTTTAATTTTGTATGACATTTATAAAGCATTTTATGGGCATATAGATAATGAGCTGGACTTTATAAGGAGCCACCATCCCAGGGATGCAGCACGGATGTGTTGGCTTACACACAGTTCCCTGAACCCCCTGTGACTCCATTCCTTCTTCTCCCCTTCAAAAGATCAAATCAAAGCATAAGGCATATGGACTGACAGATGATAATACTTGATTCCACTATCATAGATGTAAACAATTTAAAGATGCTAGACTTTGGGGCACCTGGGTGGCTCAGTCAGTTAAGCGTCTGACTTCGGCTCAGGTCATGATCTCACAAGGTTCGTGAGTTCAAGCCCCGCTTTGGGCTCTGTGCTGACAGCTCAGGGCCTGGAGCCAGCTTCAGATTCTGTGCCTCCCTCTCTATCTGCCCTCTTCCCCTCGCACTCTGTCTCTTTCTCTCTCTCTCACTCCCTCAAGAATAAATAAATATATTTTTTTTTAATTTTAAAAAGATGCTAAACTTTAATCGGCATTCATGAAAAGTCAGTCGTGGCACCACAGTAAAATCCATGAGCTACATTTATTCAACAGCTTGGCAAGTGAGTTTCCCAGCAATAACCTCTTCAACCCGAAGACCTGCTGATCACATTTCTGTCCCTCTCCTCTTCAGAGAGAACATCTGACCTTTCTTAAGTGGTGACCATTCACAGGTAAGAAAGAACTCCAGCTAAGGAAAAGTGAGATGTCCTGGAGTGTAGGAAAGGTACCCGATGTTAGAGGCGTGCCCAGTGCCTTTGAGACAAGGATTCTGAGGCCCCTGCCACAGGTTGGGATAAAGTTGTCCTAGGCCCTAATCTCCTTACAATTTCAGTGTTTCAAAATGAAAGCTCTTTGAGTATCTGCCTGCCTGCCCGTTGGTAGTTTTCCTTTCTGAGCCACCTGTTTTACAGAACACGAACTTGCAGAAAACCTTACCCCGCTCTGATCACCCATTTCTCTAGCCCACCTTGCAGGCGCTACACTGAATCAGGAAGCCAGAAGCCACGAACTTGAAACAAGCTATGAGTTGCAACTCCTGCAAAGACCAGACCAGACTAGTCAGAGCCACAGTGGACCACAGCCCTGACCTTTCACCTTTTCCTATCTTTATAATGCTAAAAATCACACCCGGGGATGGAGGCGGAACAGGCAAATAACACTTACTATGTGTGAAGGAGCATGTTCTGTTAACTGTGCCTGCGTATTTCCCCACCTTTACATGTTTAGACATCGCTCCTTTCCTGCCTCAGCCCCTCCAAACACTTTCCGCAGCCACTGTTCAGGGAGCAGCCCGGTATCCTTCTCACGAAGGCTGTCTCCCTCACACCCGGACATGAGCTTGCAGTAATGCTATCCATGCCACCCTTGGCCTCGTGCCTGTTTCTACCTGGGAGTCAGAGAACCCTGAAGTCAGTAACACCTTGATTTAAAAAAAAAAAAAAAGTAGGAAAGTAGGTTTTAAAACTTTAGGCTATCTCTGACAAGTTTCTAGGTGGTTTTATTATTATTATTATCATCATCATCATTTTTAACACTTTATTTTTTGGGGGGCAGTTTTAGGTTCAGAGCAAAATTGAGGGGAGGGTACAGAGATTTTCCAGACCCCCCCAGCCCTTACACATGCATAGCCTCCCCCACTGTCAATGCACCCCCACCCACCAGAGGGGTACATTTGTTACAATACATGAGCCTACAATTACACATCAAAACCACCCAGTCTATTGTTTACCTTAGGGTTCACTCTTGGTACGGTACATTCTATGGGTTTGGATAAATTAATAATGACACGTATCCACCATTATAGTACCATACAGAATGTTTTCATTGCTATAAAAATCCTCTGTGCTATACTTATTCATCCCTCCCTCCCAACCCCTGGCAACCATTAATCTTTCCACTATCTCCATACTTTTGCCTTCTCCTGGAATGTCATATGGTTAGAATCATAGAGTATGTAGCTTTTCATTCACTGTGTAACATGCATTTAAGGTTCCTCCAGGCCTTCGTGGCTTGATAGCTCATTTCTTGAGATTGGGTTTTTAAAAGCGTTCTAAGAAACTTAAAAAGGAAAAGGTAAATTACTAAGACACATTGTCAGGCCAAACTCAATTGCTTTTCTGATAGGCTTACTAGTAGGGATCACAAAAAAGTCATGGATACCTCAAAGCTGGTTTTTCAGTAGACCAACTGACAATCACTAGCAGGGGCCATGTGGGCTAGATGGGAAAACATGGTCAAGGTAAAAGCCAAAATGGTCAAAGTAAAACTCCCAGAACTGTCAACAAAAAGAGTACAGGTAGATGACTCACTACGGGCCAACGCAATAAAGTCAGCAAAACCAAATGAGATATCAACTTGCAGACGTCCTTGAGAAGTAACTGAAAAAGTCTATATCTGAAAAAATAAGATAACTTATTATGTTGCCAAATACAAGTCAACAACCTTTCTATAAATCAGCAATAACCAATTTAAAAGAGGTGTGTGTGTGCATGTAGGGAGAAGGGGTAGATCCCACTTAGAAGCATGCAATACCTAGAAATAAACATAATAAAAAATGTTCAAGACTCATATTAAGACATCTTTACCGAATGATTAAAAATATCAGCCGGCATGCATGAAGGAACACAGCAGGTCCCTGGATAGGAACATTTAAAATCATAAAGACGTATAAGATGTATATACCCACACCAAAGTAATTTATAAAGTCAATTAAACCCCAATAAAATCAAACCCCAACATAATTTCTACAAAACTAAGGAAGAGCAGCTGAAGAAAAAATGAAATGAGACTAGGCAAGACATTTATTTTAAAACTAATGAGACTTGCCCTATTCTCTAATAATTAAAATCGTGCTATATTGGTGAGGTATGGAGTTTACATTTAAATGTAGGAATTTAACTCATGAAAATGTAACATTTCAAAACAGGGAAATTTTATCTGTTCAGTAGATGACGTAGGGACAACAGGATAGCCATTTTGAAACAAAAAGGAAGTTAACTATTCCACACCATATATAAAAATGGATTCCAAAGAGAGAGAGTAAAATTTTCTTTTAATCCTTTAAAAACATTAAAGGAAAACAGAAAATACCTTTATAAGCTTGAGATGGGAAAAAGCTTCCTAGATAATATATGAAGCCAAGGTACTATGTGTAATTTATTGAATAAATTACATCTCAATAAAAAATACAACTGAAAGAGTTAAGCATCTGATTTCGGCCCAGGTCATGATCTCACGGTTTGTGAGTTTGAGCCCCGTGTCAGGCTTTGTGCTGACAAGTCAGAGCCTGGAGCCTGCTTCAGATTCTGTGTCTCCCTTTCTCTCTGCCCCTCCCCTGCTCATGCTCTGTCTCTCTCTCTCTCTTTCTCAAAAAAAATTTAAACATTAAAAAAAATATGACTGAAAAAAGGAATACCATAAAGGGAAAAAATGGCAAATCTAACAACATAAATATCTGAAAATGTAAAATATCTATATGGTAAAGGAAAAAAACCAAACATAAACACAGTGTAAGGTCAAATAACAAACTGGAAGAAAATTTTGCACTGTTATAGCAGCTAAAAGAATTAATGATCAGAAAAATATATATATATGTGTATATGTATATATATATGTGTATTACATATACATATACACGTATATATACGTACACATATATACATATATACACACACACACACACATATATATATATATGAAAAAAACGGCAACCAATTAAAAAACAGGCAAAGGTTATGGACAGGCAATTGACAGAAGAAATTTTTTTAAATAGTCAATAAACATATGACAAGATTTCAACCTCACTACCTCACTAATAATTGAATATAATAATTGAAATTAAATTGTATTGAATATAATAATCAAAATTAAAACAACAAGGAAATATTATTTTTCCCATCACAGTGATAAATACTGAAAAAGATTAATAATATCCATTGTTAATGAGGCTTCAGGGAAATAGACTCTATCATGCGATGATAGAGCATAAATTTCCAAAATCTTTTTGGAGAGCATACGGGCATTGTCTATTAAAAATTTAAATATGCATAGCCTTAGGCCCAGCAATTCTCTTTCCAAGAATGTAACCAAACAGAAAAACTTGAAAACGTGCAGAAGGGTGTTCACCGAAGCACTTGCTGTGTTAATGAAAAATTGGAAGCTTCCTAAGACCTCAGCACTAGGGGGATGATGGTGTGCAGTTTGGCGTTGTCTGGCTATGTGATATCGATCACAAAAAAGTGTAAGTAATATCATCAACAATGCTTGTACAGCATGAAGTGTAGTGTTGTTAGAATACATACGTGTTGGTGGGCACTGAGTGCCCACCGAAGACGGACTTGAAAGATGTAAAGCACGGACTGACAATGATTACTTCTGGGGATGGCAGTGAAACTGGGGATATTAAGATGTGAGATAGATCTCTGTGGGCTAGCATACACAAAGAAGTCCTTTGTGATGGAAGAGGAAGGATGGACAAGGGCCTCGAATATGACATATGATTGGAATGGGCCAAGGGAAAGAGAAGTGACTTCTCCAGAGAAGGTGCCATCATCAAGTCATGCCTACCTCAAAGTCATCCATGGCAAGAAGTGCTATCAAAAAGCATTTCATTGATTCATCAAGTACTTATTAGGCATCAGCTGTATACCAGGCACTCATAATCATCATCATCACCGTCATCATCTCTGAAAAGTCTATATTACATAGACCAATCCGCGGGGAAAAGGCATTTTCAATTCTGGTGGGTATATGAATTCATTAACTACTCTAGAGGTCAAGTCACCTCCTTAAATTGTATCAATCTAAATGGTATCAATCGTTAAACTGAGTATTCCTTTGGACCCAGCAATCTTATTTCCAAGACTTTATTCAAAAGGCAGGGACATTTGTGGAGATTTACCGACCGTAATTTTGAACAACTTAACTGTCCAATAACAGTAACTGAAAAGATAAACTGTAGTACATCCGCATCATGGAATACTATCCTGCCGTTAAAATTATGTGATGGGAGCATAACTAACAACACGGGAAAATGTGCACACTAAGCCAGTCAGAAAATAGTACTTATGGTATGAGTGGAATTAGGTTTTTAATTGTTATTTGCATAAAAATGACTATATGGATTTACACTGAAATGTTAAGTTACGCCTGGGTGGAGATATTACAAGTCGTTTTTATCTTCTTTAAACCCTGAAACCTATTTCTTCACGTTCTTCATGTTTAGTAGTTCTCTAATTGAACTATATTATTTTTGCAATAGAAAACAACCAACATGTGGAAATCAGGGTAAAACCCTGTGACACTTGCTCTGTGCCAGGAACCATCCCCTCAATATACAGTATGAATCAACCTCCTTTTTCAACAGTGAGATGAGAAGACAGTATGCACCCACCTTTCTTTCTGGGAGTTCACAGTGAAAGACAAGCAGTTTTATTCTCACATCAAGAGTATGCAAGGGGCGCCTGGGTGGCTCAGTTGGTTAAGCGTCCGACTTCGGCTCAGGTCATGATCTCACAGCTCGTGAGTTCGAGCTCTGCATCGGGCTCTGTGGTGACAGTTCAGAGCCTGGAGCCTGCTTGGGATTCTGTGCCTGCCTCTCTCTCTGCTCCTCCCCCACTCATGTTCTGTCTCTCTCTCTCTCAAAAATAAATTAAACATTTAAAAAAAAAAGAGTATGCAAGAAGGAGAGTGCAATAGTCCATGGTCAAGGAAGGGCAGTGAGGAGGGGTAGTGTTGAAAACATTCCCAAGAAAATTTCCCCTCTCCTGGGAATGGCTTGAGAAGCCCATAGGAAGGAGGAGAGCAAAGTGAGTGTATTAGAAAAGAAAGAATATGGGGCCCAGTAGAGGAAAGGCACTTACTCCAAAACACTTCTGAGAATTCCTATTCAGTATTATAACACAAAAATACGTGCCCATTGTGTTTGTTTTGTTCTGGTTTTCCATACAACAATTATTAATGTGAGGTGAAGATTTAGGAAAACAAGGCCCCTGGAAATGAGCGAGGGAAAGGGCCTGGGGAAAGGCGCCCCAGGAGGCTGGAGCCACGGGCCTGTCCCCCGCCTTGCCCAGGAAGGACAGAGAGCCAAGCTTCCACACACTCCCCCCAGCCTGGGGCGGACATGTTCCAACCTAAACAAGCCAGTCTGCTTTCAGGTCATGTATTTGGAACTACCTTTCCTTAACCCTCCTGATGTAGTCCCCTTGAAGCCTGTGTGGAATATTCTAGAAGGCATGGTCATCACTTCCTAAGGTTTCTAATCTTCCTGTCAGAAAACCACAGTCCTGCTCAGAGGCTGAGGCAGTGTGAGGAGCAGGAGGCTCTGAGGCGGAGCAGACACAGCAAGGGAGGCCCAGCTCTGCTGTGAGATTAGAATCACTTCCAGGTGAGCCGTCAGAGGGTGTGTGGGTCGGGGCGGGGGGGGGGGGGGGTTGGTGAGCATGAGACAGACAGAGAGACAGAGGAAAGAGAAACAAGAAAAGAGTAAGGGAAGGGAAGGAGAGGGACGAGGGGAAGAACCAGAAACGGGAAGAACAGGAGATTGAAAGGGAAGGAGAGGAAGAAGAGAGAGGAGGTTCTGAGAAGAGAGCGGGAAGGGGAGGAAGGGAGGGAAGGGAAGACAAGGGGGAGGTGGGGGAGAAGAAGAAGGGGGGAAAAGGTGTGTATTTTCAGTGAAACCTTAAGAACTACCTCAGGTTTGGGGCGCAGGTACCTAAACGAACATTCTAGAAGGAACCCAGCTTCCCTCACTGAGGGTAGATTCGCATTAAATAATGAACGAGATGATTGCACTTGAATGTAGGAAATCTTTACATCCTTTCTGATTGGCACAGAGTCGTTCCTAACAAGAGCTGTAACGTACAGTTCCAGAATACACTGTGACATAAAAATAAAAAGGATGTGCATGAGACTTTATGTTTCGGAGCCAAGTGGATATTCAGAGTGGATTCCCTCCTCAGCCTTTGGTCATCGGATGTATTTTTCTGTTTTCTGTGCCAAAAGATATATTTATACTAATAGTCATTTGTTTTCTTGAATGAATATGCTTAGGGAGAAAATGTGCACATTTCAGATAATACATCATTCTGTGCTTAAGAACATTATAATGAGCAAACTCCAAAGGCAAATAAAGTTGTACTAAACACTATCTACATAAATTATCTACTTTAACATGTCCTTTATGCATATAGGATATTAAAAATACCCTTTCTCCTTCCATCAAAAAAAAAAAACCTTTTTACAACTGAGTTGTATCCCTTTTAAAAAGCTTATCAAAACAGCATCACTAATGCCTTTAACATTATATTACATGTATATAATAAAATTAGATTCTTTCCCACACTTGGGACCATCAGCTTTACTTTGTGATCCTCTTTATCCTGTACCAGACCAAATTCAAGTTAGAAGCAATCAACAATGCAATAGTCAGCACCCAAAAGCAAGTCTTATTAAAACTGTAGAACATTTGTGATTTAAAAACATGATAACCCTCAAATATGGCACTTGGTAGTCGAGATGTTCCAGGACACAACCCATGCCTCCTATCTTTCTCCAGGAAGGGAGGGCCACCTCTGGTCCTTTGCGTGCTTTGGGATGAATTTCTCAGTGAGATGTTGCCTGTGGCTTGGATCACTTCTTCCGGGCAACAGATGAGAGCCACCAGCCTGCCCTGCTCTGAGGCCCGGAAACTGACATCAGGACCTCCCAATGCATGCTCCTCCCACAGATACCCAGCACCCTCTAGCCAAAGCAAGCAAGCCTGCACAGACCTGAGCTAGGGGCGTAGCACACACATAGCCAGTCCAATCTTTCAGACGTGAGGGTTTTACTCAGGGTTAGGTTGGGCAGCATGGGGCCAGGCACTGGCTCCTGTCTCTCCTTACTTCTACGTTAGCCACAGCGTCTAAGGAAAGGGCTACCCTCATCCCCACAGCCTGTTTCACATGGCCGTGGCTCACAGAGGCCACGAAGATGCATTCTAGCCCAACAGAGTCATCTGGGGGCCCCTATCTCGCTGACTGGAGCGAGGACCACAGATCTGAACCCCTTCTCCCCCCAAAGAGTGAACATGCCCTTACCTCTCATCTCCGTCGCTGAGGAGCCATTGGACCAGGCGGTCCACTTATTTCTGTGCTTGCTGATTTCCTGGACTTTGCACACGTAATGCCCTTGATCCGCTGGCCGAAGGGTCAAAACAGAGAGTGTGTAGAGTGCCCCACGTCTCTCCTCGAGGAGGCACAGCCTCTGCCGGAAGGCACTGCGGCTATAATTCCCATAGTACTGCACCACCCGGAGCTTGGTCATCTTAACCATCAAGGCCTCCTGGGAGTTGGGGCGTGCAAAGAACCAGCGCACGGCCAGCAAGCTGTCCTTCCGTCTCTTCTGGGAGACGTGGCAGAGAAGAGTGGCATTTTCCCCCTCCAGGTAGTCAACCACAGGCCCCGGGGACACGGTGACATTGAGGGCCCCACACACCTCTGCAGAGAAAAAAAGGAAAGAAGAAAATGAGCACAGGCCCTGCCTTTCCCCAGAAGGACGCACAGTGCGTCTTTTCTCCAGGAGCCATCTGCATGGCCAGAGGGGCAGGCCACCCTGATCCTGTCCACACTCACTCCTTTGTGGTGGATGGAAGGACTCCTTCAGGAGCATGGCAGGGACAGGGGGTTTCTGCGGGCTCCCATGTCCTCACCCCTGAGACATCCCATTCACAGGAGATGCTACTGACCATCTGGCCCAGACATAGTTTAAAAACATTTTGAATTAGCTGCTGACATTTAAAATCCAGGCAACTGGGGCGCCTGGGTGGCTCAGTGGGCTAAGCATCCAACTTCGGCTCAGATCGTAATCTCCTGGCTCGTGGGTTTGAGCCCTGCATCGGGCTCTGCACTGACAGTATGGAGCCTGCTTGGGACTCTCTGTCTCCCTCTCTCTCTCTCTGCCCCTCCCACGTGCTCTTGCTCTATCTCTCAAAATAAATTAACTTTTTTAAAATGTTAAAAAAAAAAACAAAAAAGATCTGGGTTTGGGAAATCTCTTAAAAATGTCCAGCCACATCCTATCCACCAGCCTGCCTCCCAGGGTCCACTTTGATCAGTTTCGTCCCGACCTGCCTGACCTGGCAATGCTGGGGGTCCAGGAGCTGGCCTTCCGAGCCCCTTGCCCTGTCTCAGCTTTTTCAACTGTAACCAAGGCAGAGCGTCAGTACTGGTCAGGTGGGCATTAAACCAGCACCGAGGAGCTGGAACAACAGAGGCTTCTTAGGTTCTTGCTCTAAGTCTTCAGTGGCTTTAGGATCCACAGCTTCAGAGCTGCAGTGCAGGGATAAAGAATGAACGAACCCAGGAACAGGGAGAACTGGGAGAACCGCCCCACCCCCCAACAACCCAGAAGATGCTCCGAAATTCCAGACCTGGTCTACTACTTCCTGTCCTTTGTTTTCTTAGATCCACCCCAAGGGCTGCCCCTCTCTGGCTGCCATTCTGCCCACCTTTGAGGGAGCCACCCCAACACCCACCCAGACCAGCCTGACCAGCAGAGCTCACAGAGGCCTTCCCCCAGGAGACATGCCGCATGGGGATTACAGGGGCTCTGCAGTGTGGCTGTCCTGCCCTGGGGCTCACGGATGGACTCGTCACCTGGCAGGCAGAGCCCAGAAAGGACGTTTTACACAGGATGCCCAGAACCTCCTTCCATCCAAGCAAGACTGTCTTCACACCGCATCCCCTGTCCTCAACCTGCACTGCCAAGGGCCCAACAGCAGCAAACGCTATTCCCTGCCCGCCCCATTGCACAAGCAGGTGTCCCTGGGCGGTCATCTCCAGCCACAGCTTTCAGCCCCAAATGTCACCTCTGGTCACATGAAGGGGCTCGGGTCCTGATGTGAGGATCACCAGAAGCTTTGAACCCTGGCCAGGGCTGCAGGTATGCAAGGAGGAAGGACAAAAAAGATGAAGAAAGGCCTGAACCCCTCCACTGCGAGGAGCAAGGGGAGGAGGCCCTGTGTCTGCTGGGGCGGGAAGTTCTCACATAGAAAATATTCTTCACTGTAAAAATCCTGGCGATAAGCTAATCCTCCCATGTGGCTTCTGCTATCGAGTTCATAAACAGAATACCTTCCGAGGTATGACTGGGGGGTCAATTTCCTTTCATTTTCTTTCTCCTCTCTTAGAAGCCAGGGCCCCCCAGGACACTCCAGGACACTCCAAGATCCCTAACTCAATCACATCCACATAGTCCCTTTTGCCACATAAGGTAACATTCGCAGGTTCCAGGAATTAAGACACAGACATCTCTGGGGGCCATCATTCGGTGTTAACCCCATCGTGACCACCTTTTGTTACCTTAAAAAATAGGTGGGCATAAACTCACAAGAAAAAGGTTGGTGGCAGGTTGGACTCACCTTGTGGAAAAGAATGAGGACTTCTGTGTCTATAGCAGCAAAGGACAAAGCAGGCCCAGGGAGACACTTTGGGAATGAAGGGCATCAACAACCAAGGCAGGTGCACATTCTCTAGTCACAATCTCACTGTGACAGACATCACTCATGTAAGACAACAGAGGAGGAACTGCCCCCACCCCGTCTCCCCTGCACCTTGTCCATCTGCCCTGCACCTTGCCTGTGCAACATATTAAATTAGCCCAAGTCCTTCCTGACTGCAAAGGCTCTGCCTTTAGTCCCCACAGGGGCAGGGGCTCCCTGGCGAGCAGCCACACAGGCAGGACAGCAGGCTGACCCACTCCAACCTCTGTCCTGGGATTCGTCACAGGCAGAGAGTGGCAGAGAGGCAGCAGCTGGCTTCCAGGATTGAAGCCCAGCTCCGCCCGCCTCCAAAGGCCCCCCCCACTGGAGTCAAGGAGAGCTGGGGAAGGCAGGAAATTGAAACAATATGGGTGGGATGAGAGAGCCCAGACCCCACACCCCAGTCTCCTCCTATTAACGCTGCGTGAAGGAGGGATTATTTATAGTGACTGAAACCAGGAGAATGTGCCAAATGTTCAGTCCCATGGGAGGCCAGATTCCATCCTGGAGGCAAACGAGTAACCCTTGCACTCCTGTGGCTCTGGCCAGGAGTCAGCAGCTCCCATCGAAGCCAATGGACTGAACCATCTGCCTAAACTGGCCCCTCCTCTTCTCTTTACCACACGTTAAAGCCCGAATCCCCACTCCTCAGGACTTGACTGTGTGTGACTGAAGGTCCTTGAAGATAGGACCTTCAAGGAGGTGATTAAGTTAAAACGAGCTGTTACAGAGGACCTTAATCCAACACGCCCAGTGTCCTTATAAGAAGATGACTTTGGGCACGGATATGTGCACGCACGGAGGGCAGACCCCATGAGGAGGCAGGGAGAAGACGGCCATCTGCAAGCCAAACAGGGAGCCTCAGAAGAAACCAAACGTGCAACACCTTGATCTCAGACCTCGGGCCTCCAAGACTGTGCTGAAAGCCCCCCCAAGTCTGTGGCACTTGGTTACCACAGTCGTAGCAAATCAATACACAGGAAGGCTCACTTTGGCCCTACGTGTGCCACCAACCCAGATATTTACACCCACTTTCAACTCAAGGGTATGGGCGGTGGGTGACTGAAACTCAGGCCCAAAGGCCCCTCAGGGCCTTAAAGCGTTGCTAGAGGACACAGGCTCTCAGGGGTCCCCTGGCCTGTGATGAGCCTTCTCTGAAAGCCAGGTGTTCGCAATAACGCCCTCTGCTTGGCACTGGAAATGGCTAGATTAAATCCAGTGAACACAGCTCGCGTGCAGGCATGGGGAGAGACGGGAGAAAACGCGGCAGAGGCCCCCAGTGCCCAGCAGACATCAGCTGCGCTGGGTATTTAGTTAAATACCAGAAAAGAAAGCACCGTGTAACATCCACCTCACCGTGGTGGCCAGGCCGCGTATAGCTCAGCAGAGAGAGCAGCAGTGGGAGTCAGGACAGGGGGAAGCAAGGGCAAGCCCAACAGATGGAGTCGGGCTGACCAGAAGGAGAGTCCAGGCCTGCCCCTTCCGGGGCTCGGGCTGGATGGCAGAGAATACACCCCCTGCAGGGCAGAGGGGCCAGCCAAGCAAGCAAAGGCCAAGCCAGCTACCGGACAGGGGAGGGTGGGTATCACTCTCCTACCCCAGGAACGCAAGGGAGCAGCCCCGGGCGAGGCAGAGTCTCTCCTCTCCTGGCCTAGGAGGGAGAATTGTCAAAAAGTCATTCCAGCCCAGAGAAGAGCTGTTTCTTTTTCTTTTTTTTTTACTCTTAATTTTAATTAATTAATTAATTAATTAATATTTAAATCCAAGTTAGTTAACATACAGTGTAATAATGCTTTCAGGAATAGAATTTAGTGATTCATCACTTACATACAACACCCAGTGCTCATCCCAACAAATGCCCTCCTTAATGCCTTTCACCCATTTAGCCCATCCCCCCCCAATACCCCACCAGCAACCCTCAGTTTGCTCTCTGTATGTTAAGAGTCTAGAAGAGCTGAATTTCTTGCTCTGTGACCCCTGCATTGCAGGGAACTAAGGGGGGAGGTAGACTGCTCAACCCTTTGCCCCGGGCACCTCTCTCCTTTCCTCCAGCTTACGTCCCAGCCTATGCTTTGTGCACTTAATCGGTCAACAAATACTTGCTGAGCAACAGCCACATCCCAGGCCATGTACAAGGAAGACAGCTTTCCTAAACTCATGAAGCTGAGAGTCCAGTGGGCAAGGTGGCCCGTCATCGGGAAAAAGACACAGGAGTATTTAACTGCAAATAGTGTCACATGCTACAGAGAAAAGGTGCGGGGCTTTAAAAAATCAGGGCAAGATCCTAATCTAGTCTATGGGGTCAGAGAAGAAGGAGACTCTGGGGAGGTGACTGTGAGCTAAAGGCTCAGTTGGAGTTCATGACATAAAATTCAGGAGAACAGCAAAGAGTGATCTTCCTGGGAGAGAGAAGTTTCCACCTGTGCAAAGACCCTTAGGCAGGAGGAACCTGGTGCAGCCTGGAAACAGAAAGAACAGTGTCCTCTGGTGATGTGCACCACATAGTGGCCCACAAAGCCACCCGTGCCTGCTGGTGGATCTCAGGAGGGTACTTTCTACCCCAGTAAGGGTCCCCCAAGGCCAGTTCTTACAGGAGGAATATGACAACACAGGCAGAGAAGAAACTGACCCAGACAGAGCAACAGGATTCTGGCCACAGGGAACCCTATTCTTTCAACAAGCACATGCCTCACTACTTGGGAGCCCTGGTGCCCCATGTGGGCTGGGCACTGGGGTACTCATGGCCCAGACCTTCCCAGTGGCTTGGTGGGGCTGGGCAGAGAGCCAGAGGTTGGCCCTGAACAAAGCCAGGCTAGAAACCTGGTGCTATTAGGTGTGAGACCCTCAGAGCCTGTTTCTTCATCTGAAAAACTGAAAGATGATGCCTCACGAGGTTAAGTGTGAGCTCCAATGAGAAAACACCTTTAAAATACCGGTATTAGTTTGTATGCTGAGAGCTGGGCAGCTGAGGTCTACAGAAAGTGACATACACGCCCATCGTCGAGCAGGGTGGGCTTCTTGAGTGTATGATCTGCATCATACAGGGCCCTACATTTGAAGGGGCACCCCACTTGGCTCAATCTCTGCTGTCACTCTCTTGACATTTTTGAATAAGGGACCCCACATCTTCATTTTGCACTTGATTCCGCAAATGATGTGGCTGATTCTGACTATAAGCACACATCAAATTCCTGTGATTAGGATTTACGGGGTCTCACCCTGTTGTTCCCGTTTGGATAATGTCATGAGAAGGACTAACACAGCTCTGAAAACAGCTTAAAAGAACATCTTTGTACCAAATGGTATATAACCTACTCACCTAGTACAAAGCAAAGCCCCTGCCCCTCCCTCCAGCACTCATCATGAAGGGGAGGAGGGAAACTTCCAGCTGCAGGGCAGTGTAGGTAGGACTTCTAACAGAAACAAGGCACCCACCTTGCTTGGGACACAGAGGTGGGTATGGCCACCGGGATGTGCCAGTGGCTCTGTGTCCCATTCTCTTTCTCTGTCCTGAAGAAACTGCTCCCTCTCACTCCAAGAATTCCTCACTGCTGCCCTGAATTTTATGGCATTAACTCCAACTCAGACTTCAGCTCACGGTCACCTCCCCAGGGTCTCTTTCTTCCCTGACCCCACTCAGCCAGAAGTTACTACGTTTCTGAAGAATGCAAATAGTGGGTACCAATCAGCAACAAAAAATCTCATTTTTATTAAAAAGATAGTCTTGGGGCACCTGGGTGGCTCAGTCGGTTGAGCGTCCGACTTCAGCTCAGGTCATGATCTCACAGTCCCTGAGTTCCAGCCCCGCATCGGGCTCTGTGCTGACAGCTCGGAGCCTGGAGCCTGCTTCATATTCTGTGTCTCCCTCTCTGTCTGCTCCTCTCCTGCTCACGCTCTGTCTCCCTCTGTCTCAAAAATAAATAAAATAAATAAATAAAATTAAAAAACACTAAAAAGATAGTCTGAATTTCAAATAAATCTCTGAAAGAAATACAATTGTATTACTTAAAAACCCATGGCACTAGGAGCCTGTGTTTATCAAGCACCAAGCAGAGATGTTACCAGACCTAGCCTATGGGGTGCTGCATTCACATTAGGCCATGACCTGAAAATAGCTTTCATCCAGGACAAAAACTGACATTGACCAATGATAGAGGCTAACAACGGCTGGGTGTGAACTCTATGCCTAGCACTGTTGTAAGCCCTTTAGATGTATTTAGTCAATTGATACTCAAGCTATGTTTTTTTTTTCCATGTTTATTTATTTTTGAGAGAGAGACTGAGTACTTGCGAGCAGGGGAGACGGGGAGAGGCAGACAGAGTGGGAGACAGACGATCCGAAGCAGACTCCATGCATGACAGCAGAGAAAGCCCGATGCGGGGCTCAAACCCACCAACCGTGAGATCATGACCTGAGCCGAAGTCAGACGCTTAACCCACTGAGCCACCCAGGCGCCCCATCCTGGAACTGTTTATCCCCAATTTACTGAGAAGAGGGCTGACATACAGAGAAGCTAAGCCCATTGCTCAAGCTCACATAAACATGGCAGAGCTGGCATCTGAGTGCAAGCCATCTGGCTTCAAAGGCAGCTCTCAACCACCACTCTGGACCACAGCTTGGCTTTTGGTAAATATTTTACCCTTTGGTTTCCTTTCCTATAAAATGAGGGTGGGACCAGGTAACCGCTAAGGCCCCACTCTGCCCCCAAATCAAGAAGCAGAAAAGTGCAGTGGTTAAGAGTCCAGACCAATGTATAAAGCCTCCCCGGGCACCGTGGCGAGGAGTCATGGGTGAAAAACTCAGTGGAGTGGGTGGCACATGGTGAGTCCTCCCTGAAGCAGGGCTGTCTGATTACCTCCGGCATGTCCTCGGGCACAGCCAGGGCAGACTCTAAAGGATCCCCAATTGCAGCTCTCAAGTCTCCTGAAAACATGAGAATGTCCCTGACCCCCCAAAAGTCTCTCTCTGAGGGCACCCTCCTTGATAGCACCTGTGATTATTAGGAAGGTGGTCAGGGAGCCTGGGGCCCCTTGCATCCTGTTGGCTGCTGCCTACTCCACACAGGCCACCACAACTGGCCTGGCCCAACCACCCCAGTCAAACTTGCAGTCGCGGTCAGCCAAGGCAGGGACAGGTACAAGAGCATTTCCTTCCCACTGCACCGATTTCAGATTCAGCAGAAACCCCACTGCCCTGGTAGCCAGGGAACAATGGGTGAATTTCTTCCCACTGTGATCCAAGTCTCTCCTCTTCAGACTCTGATCTACACTGGCTCAAATGCCAGCTCCACCACTCGGTAGCTGGGTCACCCTTGGAAAATCACTTAACTCAGAGCATCAGCTTCCTTATTCACAAAACAAAGCTTAGATGGTAGGAGTTCAGTCTAGGGCCAGGCTCCCTGGGTTCGAATCCCTGCTCCACAACTTACAAGCTTATGAACTTAAGGCAAGTCGACTGGTGGGCCTGTGCCTCAGTTTTCTCACCTATAAAATGGGGATGATAACAGCGCCTCCCCCAGAGGTCACAAACGGAGTTGATGTTTGCAAGGCACCTGGATATATAACCTTTGCTCCTGTCATGATTACTTTGAAGGGCTGTTGCGATTACATGACCTACTGTGTAACACTACACAGGAAATGTAAGAGCCATTGACATACTCATTATTAACTATTATTCTAGCCACAGGGCCTTTGCAGCCCTGAGGCAGGGGGGCAGGGCTCGGGGGAATAAAGAGAGCCACTTTTTCAGCAACTCAGAAGTGAGGGCAGCCACCCCAAGAGAAAGCCAGCAGCGCAGGTAGGGGCCGTGCTAAAGCAGGGTGCGCCGGTAGAGGGTCCCACTTCTTCCAGGCGTGGACACCCTGTCTCAGCGGGCCTGGTCTCCAGGACCGCCCACGGACAAGTCCCGGGTTGGGTTGCCGGGGCACAGCCAGCCCCTCGCGCTGGGTCTGAGCAGCTCTCCGCAGAGGCAAAGGGAAGTTGCCGCCAGACTAACGTGCCCACAGTCGTTGGTCCCGAGTGTCGTGGAGAAAGAAAGAAAACAGAGCAACAACTAGGGCCGGCGGCGCGTCCCTTCAAGCTTTGCCCTCTAAGGCCTGGCCCCGCTGGGGCGCAGGGGCTGCTCCGAGTGTCCGCGGGGCCCCCGGGCCCGGCGGAGGCGGGAAGGGGGCCCCGGCACCGCGGCCGCGGGGAGCCGGGGAGGCGCCGCCGCGCTCCGCCGAACTGGCGCGGCCACCGGGACGCGCGGAGCCCCGGCCCGCCGGCGC